>NW_026263217.1:972500-1097500 GCF_947179515.1 Apodemus sylvaticus
GTGTCCATTTATACATGCATATGTGTTCTGTGTACATACATGTGATACAGTGTACATCAGTGTATGCATTAGTAAGAAGAGTTTGGACATTTTAAAAGTCAGAGAAAGTCTGAGCAGATAACTATCCCAGATATAAATGTCACATAGCACTGAGACCTCACTCAGTGACTGCTAGAGATCAGGCTCATCTGAAAGTCTGTGATGAACAGCTGTGCACTAAACCCAGGAAGGCCACAATGGGACTAACGTTCCTCTGATCGCCAGGCTGGCGTCAGGATTGTTCTAGCAGTTATTTATTTGGTTTCAATTTCTCTTTGGAGGCGGAGTTTCTATGTGTAATCCAGGCTGCCTTGATTTCTTGCATGCTGGGATTATAGGTGTGCAAGCACCACAGTTGGAATATAGTAGTTAAAGTACACCCCCATTACACTCATCTGCCTCCTATCTGTATAAAATCTACTTTATGACTCCCTGCCAAGCCCACTTTTAAATCATCTGACAGACAGACAGACAGGCATGCATGCATGCATTCATGTGTTGATGCTTAATTTATATTTTAGGCACAGTAACAAATAAAGCATGGCAACTAATGATAAATATTGAAGGTATTAAAATGCACTACAATAAAGTGGTCAGTACCATTGTTCTCGTGCTTTGGGCCTTTATTAAAATAAATCAGAGTTACTTAACACAAGCACTGCGGTGCTATTTACATCAGTCAGCTTGTGAACTGCAAGAAGGAACTACTGAGTGACTCCCAGGCAGGCAGTGACGGATACACTGGACAAACGCATGATCCACGTCCCGAGTGAGGGGCAGCTGGGTGCTTGGAGACTGGTCATGCAGTAGCGCTTACAATATGAAACTTGTGCATCATGTATGTCTGGACTGTGCTGTTTGATGTTTGTGACCTGAGACTGATTACAAGCAACTGAAACAGGAGAACAAAGCCACGGATATGGGGACTGTTGTCCTTTTATATGAGAGCACGGTGTGTGGATCATGTGTGCTCTCTGCCATGGGGAAATGGGCCGATTGGCCGGTGTGTCTGCAACATGCATCATCCCCAAAGAACTGAGAAAAATTCAATTAACAGTTTCCTGTTTCTCATCACCTTCCCTTCAGGAGTCTACATCTACCACCTGCGCTGTTACATTTATCAAGCCAGGAACCTCATGGCTTTGGACAAAGACAGCTTTTCAGGTGAAGGGCAAATCCCTAATACTCTCTAACACAACAGGCTAGCTTGGATCTACCCCACACCAACTGGTAAATTGTTTTGTTTTCATTTCTTACAATAAAACCCTTTCCATATAAAGACGACTTTGGTATGCTTGAAGAAAACCACCTAGCCATTACTAGAGGAATTACCAATTGTTTTAAGAACTGTTGCTAGGTGCTAGAGATAGCCAGGATACACATGGCCCTAAAACACTAATCATCACAGGTTGAGTGACAAAGTGCCCTGAAGAGTAGCTTCTGGCCTCCGTTTGTGTGCATGTGGAGGCTTTTTGCCTCCTCTCCTGCCTCCCCCCACCCTCCCCCAACCCCTCCCCTGGCTACCTTTCTAGCACTAGGTAACTCTGAGGCTTCAACTCTGGTCCTGACATTGGTAGTTCACATGTGTTTCTGGCTATGCTCTGTTGGTGTGAATAGAATAGAGGCTATACTGGACTATTTAGGGACATTCCACTGTGAGACCTGCAAGCCAGTAACACTTCCCTGGTTCTTCTGTGGAAACAGCACTTAAAGCACTTATCTGACAATATCATGCACAGTGTCCGTTCTGATCCATGTCCCAAGTACTCCTCTTACCCACGTCTTTGTGAATTATTTTCTTTGCTAATAATATTAGGCCAGATTGTTTAGATCTGGTCTAAAAAGTAGATCAAGATTATCCTATTCTGTAGAACAAAACTTCAAAATGTTTTTGAGGACATTTTCAAATAGTATCCACCAGGGGGCACTCTCTCACTGTAGATCCAATCAGAATTCTTACAAAAAAAAAGTCTTCACTGAGGTTTTATACATAAAGCTTTAACCATGTCTCCAAGTTGGAAACACGATTTATCAGTTGGGAAAAAAATAAAAAATAAAAAACTACTGTTTTCATGTTACAAGCTGTACATCCTCAGAGCAACTAAGCCTTTCTGATTTACTTACCACTATATTCTTGAAACCTGGCACTCAAAAATAAACATTCTCTATAGATAACAGTAGAAGCAAAAGCATAGAACAAACTTTATCAAAACAGAAACAAAAACATAAAAATAACTGGTGTTTATTGGTGACATTGACAATAGTCCCTGTTCTAGGCAGCTCCCCATCTTCCCGTCATCCCATTTTCTACCCAATAGGAAAACAGATATTACTTTCACGTCAAAGAGGGAGGAACCAAAGCTTAGGAAGATTGAATCATTTTCTTCCAATTTCATGGGGGCACAGCACATCAGATGTGTTGCCTGGTTGCAAAAATTGCATTCTAGATGATGTTTGTGAAAGTTTGTGGATGAACCTTGTTGAGGAGAAGTGCGCTCCAGAGAGGCAATCCTTTGCACATGTCAGGGCCTCCCGTTAGGCATTTCTCACTAGGATGCCGTCCTCTGTGGTGTCCCGCTTTCTGAACTCCTTGTCTTCAAGGGGTGGTGAGAGCACAGGACCACTATGTCAAGAAGAAAACTCTTTGGTTGAAACGAGCTGTTGTAGGAATCCGACTTCTCTGAGACTCTACTGTTAATATTTTTTTTCTGTCCTTAGATCCATACGCTCATGTCTCCTTCCTCCATCGAAGCAAAACCACTGAGATCATCCACTCCACCCTACATCCCACCTGGGACCAGACCATTATATTTGATGAGGTTGAAATCTTTGGGGAGCCCCAAATAGTTCTCCAGAACCCACCCAAAGTTATCATAGAACTTTTTGATAACGACCAAGTGGTAGGTAATCTGGAAGTTTAAGGTGACTTGGGGACATGATAGTAGTGTGCAGAGCTGTGTGATCAGGAATGTGAGTGTGGTCTCCTTCTCTAGGGCAAAGATGAATTTTTAGGTCGAAGCATTTGCTCTCCACTGGTGAAACTGACATCACACCGAAGCTTCTCTGGCATCCCGTTATGAATGGAGACAAGGCCTGTGGAAACATCCTGGTCACGGCAGAGCTGATTCTGAGGAACAAGGTATCGCATTGTTCTTGCTCATGGATTCCTTGAGGAGCTGCTTAGAGCATGTCAGTCATTCTGGGCACTCTTTGCCTTAATGAACGGGAAGTGCTGACAGCCTGCGTTTAGTTCACAGGATGGCTCCAACCTTCCCATCCTCCCCTCTCAGAGAGCACCAAACTTGTACATGGTCCCTCAGGGGATCAGACCTGTGGTTCAGCTCACTGCCATTGAGGTATGTGTTCTCTCCTAGTTCTACTTGACCAAACCAAAGGGTGTGGCTAAGAGCAAGGGCCATTAATGTAGGGCATGCATCATGCTGAGTGCTTTCTTGCTGTTTCTAACTTCCTATAAAATCTGCTCCTCCCCCCCCCTCATAGAAATAGTCATAGAAAATGGAAACCTTAACAAAGCAACAAGAAGCAGACTTCTGAGATTTCTTTTGGGGGGAAATTCGCCAGAGGAAAAAAGGATAACCCAAGGGAAAGTGCTGTGTGAACAAGGAGAAGGTCTGCAAAGGAGCCAGGGGTGGGGGGAGGGGGAGGGAAGCATCTGGAAATTGGAGACATGGGAGATAATTAGGGCAACACAGGCTGGTGTTGATAACCTTGTGGCTAGATAGAAGGGATGCTGAAAGGGAAGCATTGTTATCCTCTGTCTTGCTGGGTGTTCCTGAAAACAGACCCAGGGAGATTCAAACAGCCACTCCAGGTTGGAATGCTTGAAGGTCACTTACCATGCAAGAGGTTTACACTTGGTCCTCCAAATTGCCTCACAGTAGATAACAAGAGTCCTGTTCGCAGACGAGATCTAGAGGTGCTGACTGACTCATCAACACTGACAGCTGTGCTGCTTTGTCTTTAGCTATCTGACAAAAGGGAAGGGCCAGAACCGCTTTCTCTGTGTGTCCACGGGCACCTGAAGATAATATGCACTGGTATTTTAGACAAATGTGCATCCCTCCATACTAAAGACTGTACTGTGCACTGTGTAACGTGATTGTGATTGGATCTTTCCATATGTGTATGTGTGTGCATGTGTGTGCACAAATGTGTGCATGTGTTTGTGTTCATGTGTGTGTGTGTGTATGTGTGTGTGTAATGTGTCAGGTTTACTTCCATTCTCTTTAACTTGTTTCCCCAGATCCTAGCTTGGGGCTTAAGAAATATGAAAAACTACCAGATGGCTTCCATCACATCACCCAGTCTCGTGGTGGAGTATGGAGGAGAGAGAGTAGAATCGGTGGTAATCAAAAGCCTGAAGAAGACACCCAACTTCCCAAGCTCTGTTCTCTTCATGAAAGTGGTACAGTATCTAGACTGTACACGAGCCCACGTGGAAAACCCACGTGTAAGGGTGGAAAAACCCAGCCTTACAGTAAACGTGTCAGAGACTTCTCCCTCCTTAGAAAAAGCTACAAACAGCCCCAGGGACAGGGAAGTATCTATGAGCAGTGCTTGCTGTCTTTCCTTTTCCATGGGAGATGATGAGCAATTGACCATGAAGGGATCCTCCTGGGCTAACCCTGAAACTTAAAGTCAGCAACTTGTCTTGGATGCTCTTTAAATATGGCCCATTCTCTTCCCTAAATCAGTTCTTTATAACTGAAAGTAAGCTTGAAGAAACAGACTAAATATCTGAATTCAAAATTATTGAGGCTGTCAAAAGTTTTTTTTTTCAATTCCTCTCTCCAAAATTGCACTTAAACTGTGATTACTTAACCCTAATCTTGTTTTGGAAAAGAGTTAACAAAACATATTGATGCATCTCTTTCTCTCTGTCTCCTCTGGCACTTCTGTTGCAACAAGGGTCAGTCTAGACAGAAGTACCAAGGACCTGAAGAAGCTGGGTGGCCCTCCATAGAGCAGCCACAAAAGTGCTGTATGGAAAGATTAGGATTTCAGAAAAGGACACTGTGCTCTCAAGCTAGCCCAGAGGGCTAGCTTACCATTGTCCCAGCAGAAAACTCAAATTTCAACAAATTCCTAGGCAGTCAGTCCCTGCCACCAGGAGGGGTAAATCCTCCAAGCAGAAATCCAAGTGGAAGGATTTGGCTCGTGAGAAACCTGACTTCTTTGTATTAGAAGAGTCATTTTCTACCGGTATTTAAGTGGCATTCTTACATAGGCATGGGGGAAACACAGGAAAGTTGCTAACATGATGACCTGCAGCCTTGCACACATTGTAACAGGAGAGTTCTTGAAGGGATGAGAATGAGGTCGTATTGGGGATATGCTTTTGTGGCTACGTGTAATGAGAGGTTGGGGGTGGGAAGATGAACCTTCACACACCCTCCTGAGCACCCACTGTGTTAGCTGATCACAGTCCAGTCCAACCCCACTCAAAGCACAAGCCATTCGTGTGTTTTCAGAGAAGAAATCTAAGATATACTCAATGATAAGATGATCTTAACTAAAGTAATTAGGCAATTTGTATAAATGTTGATAATAAGTGTGCAGGAAAATAATGTTTCTTACTCTCTTTCTCTCTAAACCTAATGTTCATGGCATCGTAAACGAAACATCCACGTGACTGATATATATGATGTATCCTGCCTCTTACCTCATATGCCTAGCTCTCAGAAAAGGTAACTATTTTATGTATGCTTGCACATCTAAGATTCATGGGGTGAGGGATGCTGATTGGGAGTAGAGAGCTTATCTCTACATGTGCAAGGTCCTTGGTTCAATTTACAATACATGTATTTTCTGCCTATAATTGGAATGTAACATTTTTCCTAACACCGGGAATGTATTGATGCAAAGGACTTTGAATTCATTATAACTGTGTGTGCACACATGCACACAAATACACACACTTGTATGCATGAATATAAATGTAAAGACATATACAAAGTTATACATGTATTTAATTATACACATAAATCTACAAATACTTGTCCTCATGTACAAATGAGAAACAACCTTTTTCGTTTTTACTTATTTCATTTGTATGAGTGTGTATATACGTGAGGGCATGTGCACATATGTGCAGGTAATTGTGGTGACTAGAAGAGGGCATCAGATTCCCTGGAGTTGACATGCAAGCAGTTGTGTGTGTGCTGGGAGTTGACCTCTGATGGTCTGCAAGAGCAACAATTGCTCTCAATGTCTGAGCCATCTCTCCAGCCTGAAACAGCCTCTCTTACTGCTTGTTGCTCTCCATCCTACAGAACAGGAGACTTATAAAAGGTGATGCTTATTTTTTGAGCGCATCACTTTCTAAGGCAGATTAGAAAAAGCAGTAATGTGAGTCTCATTCAGATATGACCTTGTTATAAATCAGAGTGGAGGTTGGGTGTGGTACCTCGCACCTGTAATCATAGCCCTTTCGAGGCTGAGGCAGGAGGATGATTAGTTTGAGGTCAGCTTTAATTATATATCAAGATCTTGTGCAGAAAGGGAGGAAAGAAGGAAGGAAGGAAGGAAGGAAGGAAGGAAGGAAGGAAGGAAGGAAGGAAGGAAGGAAGGAAGGAAGGAAGGAAGGAAGGAAGAGAAAGGAAGAAAGAAAGAAAGAAAGAAAGAAAGAAAGAAAGAAAGAAAGAAAGAAAGAAAGAAAGAAAGAAAGAAAGAAAGAAAGAGAGGAAGAGAGAAAGAGAGAAAGAGAGAAAGAGAGAAAGAGGAATAGAGAAAGAAAGAAAAAGGCAGGAAACAATCAGGCCAAAAAGTGAGAAAGGGGAAAAGGGAAGGAGAGAAATAGGGAAGGAGAAAATGTGAGGAACTAAGCAGGCACTGGCCTATGACTGCCTCATTTATTATCTCTTCTTCCAAACCAAGAACACTCATTAAAACAAGAGGCTCAAGGCTCTGGCTGTAACTGAAATTACCTGGGGCATTTGTTTGAATATAATGAATACCTAGTTTTCAGCCCACACTAACTGAATCAGAATCTGAGGGATGGGGTGAGAGCCACTAGTGTACATGCGCCACAACCCCCCACCACCTTTGTTTCCTACTTTCAAAGTCTCAGGGTTCTTTCTCTTCGTGATCTTATCTGCATCAACTCCATGAGGCAGATGCAGGCAGTTGTCACTAGATGAAGTAACTGAGGGCTAGAGTCCTAGAACAACTTGCCCAAGGCAGTGTGGCTTATAACATAAGGACTGGAACTAGAACCAGATCACCTAACACTTAAGGGAGATTTGTATTGTTGCTAGAAGAGCTAAGGACATGGGATCAAAGCAAGCATATGTTAGAAATGTCATTCTGATTGACTTATGGATGCGAACTTTAACAGTAAAGAAATGAAAAGAGACAAATAAATAGAGTATGAGGTCTAGGAAAAGCATCTAATACAGATACGGGCGTTGAAGCAAAGACAGCTCACCAGGGGCTGGGAAGATGGTGCAGTGGGTGAAGTGCTTGCTCACAGTCTCAGGGACTTGAGTTCTATCTCCAGAATTCATGTGAAAAATGCTGAGCATCGTGGCAGAAGTGGAGACAGAAGGATGAGTGCATTTGCAGGCCAGCAAGTCTAACCAAATAGTGAGGCCCAGGCATCAAGGGACCCTGTTCACAGGAGGTGAACAGCAGTCACGCTGTGTCACCTGAGGTTGTTCTCTGGCCTCCACATGTACTCCTACATACATGTTCTCCTCTACACACAGGCATCTACACGCACACACATACCACATCCATGTCATTGGTTGAGTTGAAGTGTGGATGTGTTGTCCACTGTGCATGTAAACAGAGACAGATAGTCTCAGAGCCATAGGTAGCCTTCCCTTTCTCATCTGCTCCATAGCAATTTTTCTGTAAGAAATCAGAAATCCAGCACACATGGGCTGGTGCATGGCCCCAGGAACACATGTAGCAGAGGACAGCATTGTCTGTACTCAGTAGGAGACTATACAACTGGTTTGTTTTGGTTTTGGTTTTGGTTTTTCGAGACAGGATTTTTTAATTTTTTTTTCCCCAAGAGAGGGTTTCTCAGTGTAGCCCTGGCTGTCCTGGAACTCATTCTGTAGACGAGGCTGGACTTGAACTCAGAAATCTGCCTGCCTCTGCCTCCCAACTAAGGGAATTAAAGGCATGTACCACCACCACCATCCAGTATTTTAAGTCATTTTGAAATGATTTTTTTATTGGCTATTGTCCTTATTTTCATTTCAAATGTTTTCTCCTTTCCAGGTTTCCCCTTCCTGAAATTTCCTATTGTATCCCCTTTTCCCTGCCTCTATGAGGTTTCTCTTGATAAATAATTGTTGAGTATGTATATATATATATATATATATATATATATATATATATATATATGTATGTATGTATGTTTTAGAGCACAACAAATAGCATTCACTCATTATAGTGTGTATATATATATATATATATATATATATATATATATATATATAATGTATACTATGTATTCACTATAGTATATCAATCTACCTGTACTATGTATATATATTTAAACAATATATTGTTTATATATTTAAATATAATTAATTTAAATATATAAATTCAATTCAGATATTCAGCTATATTTGCAATTATATATATGTATGTATATATATGTATGTAAGTATGTATATACATATATGTATATATGTATGTATGTATATATATGTATATACATACAAATAGGGAAGGCAGGATCAGCTAATGGGTGAGACAGGAGAAAAATACAGAGTGTCAGGAAATATAAGTATATAGCACTGGAGGATGGCAAATTCCCCAGGAGAGATGGTTCGTCTAGAAAATCCCAGAAACCAGGGAAGTGAGGCCTGGTTCCAAGGGGAATAATGTCACCAAAATATCCAAAAAAAAAAGGAGACCAAACCCATAGAGACCACTAACAATAGATAGGCAAAGGTGCCCGTGGAGGGGCGGGGCCACCCGTCCATATCAAAACATTATACCAGAACTGTTCCTGTCTGAACAAATGCAAGACCACATCAGAAGAGTCAGGGGGAGGACTGAAGGAGCTGTAGGGGATTCCAACCCCATAGGAAGTGCAATATCTTCTAACCAGGCCACACAGAACTCCCAGGGACCAAACCACCATCTAAAGAGTGCACAGGGAGGTGCCCATGGGTCCAGCTGCATATGTAGCAGAGGATGGCCTTATCTGACATCAGTAGAAGGGAGGCCTTTGTCCTAGGGAGGCTCGATGCCCCAGTGTAGGGCCGGACTAGAGCAGTGAGGTGGGAGTGTGTGAGTGGGTGGAGGGAAAAAGAACAGTGGGATGGGATGTGGAGCCTGTGGAGGGGACACAGGAGAAGGGGGTTCACCTGAGATGTAAACAAATAAAAGGATTAATTTTAAATACAGGAAAAAAAAGTCTCCATTATATCAAATTGATATCTTTCTGATTACTGCAACAGATCAGGAAGGTCAGGTAATGGTAATAGAGAGGAAATAGCAAAATCAAATGGCAAAAACAAGGAAACTGTGGTAAATGCAATAGTGATGTATCAGAATTCCAATTAAAATGTTAAATAAGACTGAAAATGCTGCAGATTTAAACAAAGCAAAAGATGGCATTTGACACAAATCACTCCCTGTGACAGCATTTTAATAACCCTATGTTATATGATGAGTTTTCATTCTCCCTAGCAAGTGCTATTTTAAAGTCAGACTGATTTCTGACTACTTGGAATTTTCAGGAGTCCGTTAGGGAAAAAAACTCACATGTGTGTTTTGAGTGCTCGATTAAGCAAGGCCACATTCTCTGTAACAGTTTTCCTTTTAAAGGTGTTTTTGGTAGTTCAATCATATATGCAAATTGACAATCACAAAAGAGATTATTCAACTCACTCCATACCCTTTCATTCTTTTTCTTGTTATAAACTAAATTTCTAAGTTATCATTATTATTATAATTATAATTAGTAGTAGTAGTAGTAGAAAAAAAATCCTGTAATAGGACAAAATGAAGGAGAAAGAGATTAAAAGAAGATAAAGAAATGTCTCAGAATCCCAAAGACTAACTCAAATTCACAAAAAGAAATTACATAAAGGCCGGGCTGTGGTGGTGCACACCTGTAATCCCAGCACTCTGGGAGGCAAAGGCAGGCGGATTTCTGAGATCGAGGCCAGCCTGGTCTACAGAGTGAGTTCCTGGACAGCCAGGGCTATAGAGAGAAACCCTGTCTCGAAAAAACCAAAACCAAGAAAACCAAAATAAATAACTAAATACATAAATAAATAAATAAATAAATAAATAAATAAATAAAAATAAAAAAGAAATTACATAAAAAGACAAAATTATGAGCCACAATAAACATAAACTTAACTTTGAGGTAAAATCAACAACAACAAAATAGAAAACAAAACAAATGAACATAAAAACCAAATATAAATGTCTCCTGGAAAGCATTATTAGACAAAGAACAACCAACAGTGTCTTTGACTTTGTATTGTGTTTCCCATCTGATTCTGGGCAAGTGGTTTGCCCTTAAGATAGTTTGAACACCCTGTGAATGTCCTATTATTTACCACATCACCTAACAAAGAGATTCTTGTAAATCATACTTAAAAGCAATTCTGTTAAATCATTTTTAATATAGACAGGAACTTTACTGTCTCCTTTTTCAATCATCTGCTCAGAAAATGATTTCTACACATAGGATGGCATCCTCAACTTCATGGGATAGATGCAATATGGTGTCATCCTTCATTTCATAAAGCATTTTATAATTATAAAAACAATAAATATTGATTTGTGTAAATGGCCATCAACTGGATGGGAAATAATTTAACACTTTGGGACAAAGATACAGCCTAGCAACCCTGCACTGGAAGCCAAGATGGAGAAGACCTCCACAGCCAGCATGATCTTCCCCCTGGTGCTATGGTAGACAGGAAGGAAGGTGATCCAGACACTGCAGAACACCAACTTGGTGAAAGTTAGGAATTTGGCTTCATTGAATCTGTCAGGAAGGTTCCTAACCAGGAAAGCCACAGTGAAGCTCCCCAGAGTCAAGGAACCCAAGTATCCCAGGACAACATGGAAGGCAATAAGTGAACCTTTGTTGCAAGTAATGACAGTCTTCCAATGTTCAGATTGTATATCTCTGTCAATAAAGGGAGGAGACAGTACCAACTAGATTCCACACAGAACAATTTGGATCAGGGTACAATGGGAATGGCCAAGTAAGTTGCCCCTGATGCCAGCATCCCTCTCTCATCATTCTTCCAGGAGCTTGAAAGCCATGACCACAGTTATTGTTTTGGCCAACACTGTAGAAGCAGCCACTGTGAAAAATACTCCAAATATGCTCTGCTGCGGGATGCAGGTGACCTGGTTGGGATGTCCAATGTAAAGCAATGAGCAGAGAAAACAGAACACTAGACAGATGAGCAGGATCTAGCTGAGAATGAGATTATTGGCCTTCACAATAGGAGTATTCTTGTACTTCCCAAAAGGTAGTACTAGAATTGTGATGACTGAGGAGGACAGATATATGAAGCCTATAAGTTCTGAATTCCTAGTACCCATAAAGGTGTTCTATAGTAAGAATTTGGGTTATTCACAGGAAAATGACAAAACAAATTAGTTGCAATCTTCTATGATATTCAGAAAGTCTATCAAAGGTGGAATATGACATATCTTTTCATTGTTTTGAAATAGAAAGATTTATGTTGCTTTTTAAATATTCTTATGTTCACTTGGCTTTTATCCATTGTGAAACATAATATACATAATAAAAAATAACAAAAGAAAGATTTCCACAACTGCATTCACTGTTTGAATTTTTATTTCTTATAACATGTAGGATATAGATTAATATTTATCCAAAACAACATTCTTGAGTCTCATAAACTGCCCTCTCAACAAATTTAAAAATGCCCCTACAAGAATATTAGCATCACCAACTTTATCATGGACTTTTTGCTTATTAGAAGGTTTTTGATATATATTTATTACTATTCAATGTCAATATGATATCTAAGTAATTTGAGACTGTACAGATTAGCAGTTCCACAGCATAGTTCTAATGGAGCTACACAGCAAATGGATACACAACTCTGATAACTGATTTTGAGGTCCATGGTTTTGTTAGAAAATTTTAATCATAGCTACACTTAAAGGACAGATATTTTACCCTCTTGCTTTTCTTTAGAGTTTTAAGAACATATTAAAATTTCCTCAGAGATATATTTGTATCAGCTGGCACAAGAAAATTACCTTTTAAATCTTCTAGAATTTTCAAAATGTTCTTCAATATCATGGTCTTCCCAATTAGAGCCTAAAACACAGTACCAGAAAATTAATGATATACTATTGGAAAACAGGCAAAATTCGCTATGAAAGCTACAGTGGAAATTCAGTGAATCTGATTTATTTAGCTCATTCCTCATTGTTCTCAATTAAAATAACAGAAGATCTTCAATAACCAAGAAATATTTTTTCCTTACTTGAAAAAATTCACAGTCTTACCTAGAGCTTTGAGGTTCAGGAAGGTCGCCAACATCACATTTTTGTAGAGATTCTTCTGGGATGGATCCAACGATTCCCTCTCTTCCTCAGTGAAGTTCACTTGCACATCATCAAAAGTCACTGCTCCCTAAAGCAGTGTACAACCCAAAGCATGATACTGAAATCAATGTAAAGAAAATGTATACTTCATTTACTCTATAGTCATACATTTCTGGTACTTTCTTCACTCAATTTCTGATTCAGAAGTTATAATCTAATTACCATGTCATTTTAGAAGGAACTTGAATTGAAAGATTCACCAATGTTGCTTCTGAACACTTTGCACTTTGAACTTCTCTTGCCTTGCAAGAGAAATGCCAATTAAGAGGGAGATGCGGGAGAAACAGATCTACAGAACTGAGCCCACATCCGAAAAGTTGTACAAACAATTACTCACTATAAAAATGCTCGGCAAGCTGGGTGTATTTCCTCATTTCTTTAATCAGAGGGGTAACAGCAGGTGTAAGTCGTTGAGCCGGACACCAGCATGGTCTATGTAATGCAGTCCAGGAGAGCAGAAGGGATTAAAACCCTCAATCCCCTGAGGAAATCAAACAAGCAAACAAAATTGATAGAGAACTCACTGGTCTTTACTAATGTTCCTACAAAGAATTATACATGCATTGCAGTTCTTTATTCATCTTGTAGAAACATGAAGTCAAACAGTAAAAACTGCAGCATTAATAAAATTTTACTAAAAGGGAATGCATGCTTTAATAGCTACAAATGGACAGTCGAAAATAATAGTAATATGAATGTTGATCATAAATAAGCAATTTAGGGCAAGAGAGAGAGAGCTCAGCATTGAAAAGCTCTTCATGGTCTTCCATATAATGGTGGATAATTTCTCGCAAAAACTTGGACCAACAACAACTCATAACTTCAAGATCAGGAGTTCTGAGGCCATCTTCTGACAACAGTAAAGATGAAACACACATGATATTCATATTCATGCACACAGGCAAAATATTTCTATTCATTCAAACATTTCAGAACAAAGACAAGACCGAGACTGAATGTCATACATATGAAACCCAATGATCCTGAAACCTCAAATAATATTGATGTCATAAACATATGCCATCCTGAGAAATAGAATATAGTCTGTATATTTGGCCAAATTTCAGTATTGGATGAAAGATATGGATGAAAAACAGCACAAAAATATGCTTATATTACAAATACAAGACACGTGTCTTTTGTGGTTTCTCTACCTACTTTAAGGGCCGAGAAAGCTTCACAGAGAAATTTGGTTTGGAAAAGAAAAGCAAAAATAAAATAAATTGAAAAATATAAAACCACGAGACTTGTACAAAGGATTATTATTGACTAGCAAATGTATCTATTGTATTTTATATGATTTAAGGAAAGAGATTGTAGTGAATGTATGGGAGCATGAGAAGAAAGCTGAAAGGTCAGTTTCAACCACAACACAGTAGACACCAAGAATAAGATGTTTCCCCTCTAAAAGAAAGGCAGGAGTAAATATGGAGTAGCGACTGAGGACACAGCCAATGAAAGTTTCCCAACATGAGTGCCATCCGATGGACAATCTCCAATCCATGACATTACTAATAGTACTGTGTTATGCTCCCACAAGGAAGTCTTGAGTCCATGGAGAGGCTCCACAAAGTCTGACTGAAAAAGCTGCAGAGATCCAGAGTCAAACCTTGCATGGACCTTGGGGACTCTTATGGAAGAGTTGGTGGGAAGATTAAAATCCCTGAAGAGGATAGATACTCCATAGGAAGAACAACAGACTCAACTAACAAGGACCCTTGTGGACACTCAGGGACTGAGCCACAAACCAGATACAATACACAGGCTGGACTAAGGCCCTTGGCACATTAGAAGCAGATACTCAGCTCACTCTTGATGAAGGTCATTCAACAACTGAAGTAGCTTTCCCTATAGCTGCCAGGGGACTATCTTTGGACTCTGTTCTCCTAACTGGGCTGCCACATCTGGACTCAGTGGGGGAGGATGCATTTAACTCATAAGAGACTAGATGCACCATTTTGGGGGGGATACCTTGGGGCCAAAAAACTTCTGAAAAAGAAACAAAGGAGACTCTGTTATAGAAAGGGACCTATAATAGTGACAGTGTTCAGGGTGATAATGAATTTATAAATTATTGGAGTAACAAAAATAAAAGAGAAAAATAAAAAGTTTCAGTCTATAAACACTCTCCTCTTCTCCAAAAGCTTTCTGGAAAGGTTCCTCCTACATGATCTTTCACAAGCACCACAAAGAGAATCCGACAGGACAGACAAGTGGCCCAAAACATCATCTTATCTAGAAAGTTTTGATTCAATCAACTGCATCCTGAACCTTGACACGAAAGTCTCATGCTAATCCTGTGATGAAAATGCATTCAGTCTACAGTGATCCCAATAGTTTGTAGGAGCTCCTCCACTGTTCAGATGTCTAAAGTCTCTTTTGACACTCAAGGCCAAATCTTGAAAGTCACATCTTGTAGTATCAGACTGCAAGTTATATCTTTCTAACTTACAATGGCACAGAATACTCCTTCCCATTCCAATGTAGGGATGTGCACATAGGTAGAGAGAATATTAGTCCAGGCAAGAAACAGAGTGGGGTAAACATCAAATCCTATTGCTTTGTCTGAGACACATTGGACCTCACTTTCTAAAGGCTTTGATGGCCCTATTCCTGTAACTTCTCATACATTTCTCAGTTCGGGTACTTCCTCTCCCTGTATGCATCTCTCCATAGGAGATTTCTCAATGCCTCAGGCATCTAACCAAGTTCTGGTCACAAAATGCTACTCAAGCATCATTCTCATAACTTCACTGCAATGAACTCTCACAGAGGCTTCCCTGGGGCTCTGACTCTGCCAAAAGACTGACTCAAGCCAAACTGAAACCATAGAGGAAGAAACCATGACCTTAAATTATTAATCTATCAATTTTCAGAAGCAGCACTGTATTAATGATCCTCCTAAGTTTGGCTTCTTAGTTGATGAACTCTGCCTCACTTGGATCATAGTTGCAGCAGGTTTTATTCATAGTTCCTTTTTGGAACTAGGAAACACTTTACCTACTCCTTCCGTTAATTTATGATCCATCAGGAGGAAGTGTGATACTTAGTATACACTTAGGGCATCTACCCACTAGAGCATGTGCTTCACTAAGTTCATATCTGTTTTATTTATAACAGCTAGAAACCGAAAAGTATCAAGATGTCCCTCAACCAAAATTTGTATACAGAATCGGTGGATCCCTTACAAAATGGAATAATATTTAGTCTATAAAAACAAGGACATTAGGAATTTTCCAGGCAAATGGAGACGCCTAGATACTATCATCCAGTGTTAGGTATCCCATTACCCAAAGGATATAGATGTATGTACTCACTTACAAATGGATAATAACCATAAGGTAGAGGATATCCACACTACATTTCTTGGCCATGAAGAAACTAAACAAGAAGGAAGGCAAAGGAGCTGTATAGATAGCTCAGCTGGTAAGAGCACTAACTGCTCTCATGAAGGTCCTGAGTTCAAATCCCAGCAAGCACATGGTGGCTCACCACCTCCCATAAGTAAATTTGAAACCCTCTTCTGCTGTGTCTGAAGACACCTACAGTGTGCTTATATATAATAAATAAATACATCTTTAAAAAGAACAAGGAAGGCTAAAATGACCATGGCTGAATCTCACTCAGAAGTGAAAATAAACCAGTCATAGAAGGGAGATGAATGACAGACAACTGGAAGGACAGGTAGTTAAGAAAGGGGAAGAGAGGTAAGGAGCAGGTGTGGTGAGAGAAAAGAAAGGGTCAGAGGGTGAGGAAAATGAATTGAATTCTGCAGCTGTCAGAGAGATAGCTCTAGGCACCTTTAGGATGTGCTACAGACCAGGAATGGGAGAGAAACCAGGAGTCTATGGTTGTGATCTTAGCTGAGATGCATAGCAGTGAGATATGGACCCTGAGGAGGCCAAATCCTGCAGCCACACAGTCCCCCATGTGGAGAGTTAAGGACACAAACAGAACCAACAACATTTCCACCCAAAATTTATACTGTCTAAAAGAAATGCAGGCAAAAAGATGGAACAGAGAATGAGGGAATGGCCAAATTATACCAGGCCCAACTGGTGACACAACCCGTGGGCAAGCACCAATCCCTGATATTACTGAGGATATACTTTGTTATACTTCCAGAGAGTAGCTTAGCATATGTCCTCTGATAGTCTCCATCCAGCATGTAACTGAAGCAGATGCAGACACCCACATTCTAACATAGGACAGAGTTCATGGAGTTTTTTGAAGCATTGGGGAAAGGACTGAGGGATCTGAAGGAACAGGAAGTTCATAAGAAGACCCCCAGTCTCAACTAACATGGACACTACAAGACTCTCAGAGACTGAGTCACCATCTAAAGAGCATGTTCAGGATGGTCTGAGTCCCCTACCATATATGTACTATGAGAGCTACTTAGTCTTCATGTGCTTCCCCCAACAAATGGAGTGAGAGATATTTTTTATGCTGTGGACTGTCTGTCAAAAATGTTCCCCTACCTTGACTTCCTATCTTTATCTCAGTAAGAGATATATGCCTAAACATGCAGAGACTTGAAGTGCCATGTTTGGTGGATACTCCAGTGGTTTCCAAGCTCCTTGGACAGATAGTAGGAGTTACGAATGAAGGGCTCTGTAAGGTGGAAAGGAAACATGGGAGAACGTGGAATTTAAATTAAATAAATAAGTGATAAATAAGTGGGGAAAATGAACAAATACATATAAATAGAACAAAAATATAGAAGGAAGATCAGTATTTTTAAATTTTACTCCACTCAATAATTCGGGGTGTAAGCAAAGGAGACGAGTTTTTTTTTTTTTTTGCCAAAATTTCACAGAATCAGCCTCTCACTAAAATTTACACTGTCTATTTTCCTCTGAAATGCAATGATTTCAATTTCCTCTGTCTGTGTTCTGTCAACACTCCATTCTCCTAAGTCCTATGAGAACAACTGTTTAAGATCCATGAACAGCTTTCTAGAAATTTTGCCATCTCAATTTCTGATAATCTAAACATTCCTTCAAAAGAGAGCACAGATTCTGTGTAGTAGCAAAATCCCGTGTTGATAATTCTTTTGTGCATTTTCTTTTTATCTGGTTGTTGCTCTAAGTTGTTACTCTGCTGCTGAGATGGAATCCTCTGAGCAAAAACATCTCAAGTAATAATCATTTGCTGTGAATGATTCTTCAGACATGTCACAGTTCATCACTATGGGAACTTAGAGTAGAAACTGAAGCTACAAACTGAAGGTAAAAGCATGGGCAACATTGTCTCCTGGCTTGCTCTCCTGCTTGGTCAGTGTCCCATGCTCAGGTAGCTCTCTCATCCAGCCCAGGCCCATTTGCTTATGAATATTGTCACCCTCAGTGGAACAGCCTTCCCACAACAATCTTGAACACTATATCACACAGACATAGCAACCAGCCATTCTGATGAGAGCACACCATCAACAGAGTATCCTTCAAATAACTGTAGCTCTGAAATGTTGAAATGTTGGCTGATTCACCTCATTCCTTATTATTTCTCATTGTGGTTTGCTAAGATTATCTCTTACTGCCCATCTCCACTCTTAGCTTTCAAAATTAGCTAGCATTCTGTCTTGAATATAAATACCAAACAGGTCAGCAAAAGGGCATCACTCAGTCAACACTCTCTGAAAATCTAGACAGCAAACAATAACCCAGGAAAAAACACTAAGCCAAACAAGACAAACTGAGAAACCTGTACTTAGAACTATACTCACCACAAACACTGATGCCTAGACACCAGCATAGAAAGATAAGGAATATCATCCAGGAAAATAAGTCACTTCTTAGGACATGTTAGACAAGTAGATAGAAGAAGAGGAGCAGGAGAAGGACGAAGAGGAGGAGGAAGAGGAAGAGGACGAGGAGGAAAAGGAGGAAGAGGAAGAGGAGGAAGAAGAAGAAGAACAAGATGATCAATCCGCATAAAATATTTCAAAGGAAACCATAAAGGAAAACTTTCCCAAACTAAAGAAGGTGTAAATTTGGTTTTGTCATGGAATGTCTTGCTTTCTCCATCTATTGGGATTGAAACTGGGGAAGACCCTTGAGGACATCGGTACAGGGGGAAAGTTCCTGAACAGAAGACCAATAGCTTATGCTCTAAGATCAAGAATTGACAAATGAGACATCATAAAATTACAAAGTTTCTGTAAGGAAAGGACACCAAAAAGAGGACAAATTGGTAACCAACAAATTGGGAAAAGATCTTCACCAACCTTACATCAGATAGAGGGCTAATATCCAATATATATAAAGAACTCAAGAAGTTAGACTCCAGAAAACCAAATAACCCTATTAAAAAATGGAGTATAGAGTTAAACAAAGAATTTTCACCTGAAGAAGTTCGGATGGCGGAGAAGCATCTTAAGAAATGCTCAACTTCATTAGTCATTAGGGAAATGCAAATCAAAACAACCCTGAGATTTCATATTACACCAATCAGAATGGCTAAGATTAAAAATTCAGGAGACAGCAGATGTTGGCGAGGATGTGGAGAAAGAAGAACACTCCTACACTGCTGGTCGGGTTGCAAATTTGTTCAACCACTCTGGAAATCAGTCTGGCGGTTCTTCCGAAAACTGGACACCTCATTTCCAGAAGATAATGCTATACCACTCCTGGACATATACCCAGAAGATCCCAAAGCATGTAATAAGGATACATGTTCCACTATGTACATAGCAGACCTATTTATAATTGCTAAAAGCTGGAAAGAACCCAGGTATCCCTCAACAGAAGAGTGGATGCAAAAAATGTGGTATATCTACACAATGGCGTACTATTCAGCCATTAGAAACAATGAATTCATGAAATTCTTATGCAAATGGATGGAGATGGAGAACATTATACTGAGTGAGGTAACCCAGACTCAAAAGGTGAATCATGGTATGCACTCACTAATAAGTGGATATTAACCTAGAAAATTGGAATACCCAAAACATAATCAACACATCAAATGATGTACAAGAAGAACGAAGGAGTGGCCCCTTGTTCTGGAAAGACTCAGTGAAGCAGTATAGGGCAAAACAAGAACAGGGAAGTGGGAAGGGTTGGGTGGGAAAACAGGGGGAGGGAAGGGGGCTGATGGGACTTTGGGGAAGTGGGGGTCTAGAAAATGGGAAATCATTTGAAATGTAAATAAAAAATATATCGAATTAAAAAAATAAAGAAGGTGCGTGTTAGTGAACAACAAGCATCAAAAATACAAAACAGATAGGGAAAGAGTCCCTTTGCTACATAATAATCAAAACACTACACATATGTGTAAAAGAAATATAAAAAAAAACTACAGCAGAAAAATATTAAATAAACTAAACAAAAAGTTGTAATATATGAAATCAGAACTATTAGATTCAAAACTGCCTTATTTTAAGGAATCAATTAATTACTTATACAATGTTTTCCCTGCAGGTATTCCTACAGACCAGAAGAGGGCACCAGATTACATTACATATAGATGTGAGCCACCATGTGATTGCTAAGAATTGAACTCTCATGACCTGTGTAAGAACAGCCAGAGTTCTTAACCTCTGAGCTGTCTGTCAAGGCCTATTCCTGCCATATTAATGTATATTATAAAAGACACACAGATCTGGGCACAGGTGCTGCATAGTCCCAGAAACCACCCATGCACCTACAACAAAGCAACTGGTTCAGATGTTTTGGACAGAATTACAATCAGCAATGATACTGAAGTTATTAAGAGGTCATTGTCTGAACTAACAAGTAAGAAGCACATCTAGAAACCTCACATGTAGTCACATCTCGCTGATGTTTCCCATCCAACTCCATAGAGGACCCACCAACCCAGTGCATACAGATCAGCAGTGTGTTCCTCCCCAATATAGGCAGGTATCCTGTGCTCATGAGGTCTTGATTTCAGAGCTTCCCTGAGGTCCCATCACAGCACCCAACAGTAGAGCTCAAAGCAGGATGTGGAGAACAGTTCAAACTGCACAGCCACAGTGAAGACACAGAAAGCCTCCCGGAAGACCTCACCTCTTTGTCTGACTCTGCCAGCAGACTTGATTGGCCAGGGAGTCTTACCCCTCCTCAGGTTAAAGTGTGCTTCTGGTTTAGGCCTGCCCTTTTCCAGATTTCAGGAGTGGATTGCACTCCATTAGCAATTGAAAGAAGATTCCAAGACAAATCTTACCCTACCCAGTCCTGTGGTAGGACACACCATTCCAGCTCTGGCCAGTTAGCTGCCTGTTCTTTCCCTCTGTGAACCAAGATGTTACCAGGACCTGACTTCTGACATTGCCTGAGCTTTTCTCAAAGCAGTTGTCTTCTTCCCATATTCAAGAAGAATAGCTGGCAATGACTATTACTCAATATGCAATGGTGGTATCTCTCTGACCGACTAATGGATAACCCAATGCTTGACCCAGGGTATTAACATTAAAGATGGGGTTGTAATGACAAGACTTTCTCCCAGGCAGTGGTGGTACATGCCTATAATCGTAGCTCTTGACAAGCAGAGGCAGGTGAATTTCTGAGTTCCAAGCCATCCTGGTATACAGAGTGACATCCAAGAAAGCAAGGGCCATACAGAGAAAACCTGTCTCTAAAAAAAACCAAGAAATAAGAAAGAAACAAAAAACAAATGAAGAGTTTTGTTTATGGCTAAATGCTGAGATCAGGAAAACTGAAGCTTCCTTCAACAGAGGATAGGTTGCCAACAACCACAGGAGAAAAGCAAGAAACATAAGAGGATCTCTTTTGAGCACTATAACTAGTCAGCACATTTTCATCCATGGCAAAGGAAAGAAAGAACACAGTTGGATTAGAACAGATTTTAGAGATAAGCCTATATCAAATCATAGAGAAAGTGAGTCTTTCTATGTATATAGAAAGGGTCGTTAATAGAATGTCCCAATAAAGTCTGTCAGCGAAGAAAAGCTAGAAATATCACATCTTTTTTATTTCATGTTGCAGGATATTACAGCTGATCTTCATTATATACCAGAATACTTAAGAAATAAGTACTTCCAATGTGAGTTTTAAAATAAAATAAATAAACAAATCACCTTTGTTTTGTAAAATAAAGTAGTACAAATAGAAAAAACAAAAATGACCTTTCCACTTGTAGGTTGCAAAAAGCATCTACAGCCTAGATCAAAGGTGGATCTCAACATCTCAAAAGATCAAGATTAAGAAAGGGCTTTTACTCCCAAAGGTATAATTAAGAAATATTCCCCACAGTAAACAGGGTTAGAGTTAGGGTTAGGGGATTAGAGTGTTATGATGAGAATCAGGACAAGGGTTGTCAGGGTTGGGATGCTTAGGAAATTAAGGAGTTAATATAGGATTAGAGATTTAGGATAAGGCCCAGGATTAGGCTCAGGTTTAGGATTAATGTAGCCATCATTATTCTTGATGGTTTCACTGAATCAATAGAATCCCTATTACACAAAGAAGAAATGTCAGGGTTAGGGTAAGTCTCAGGATCAGGTCAGAGGATTTGTTGGTTGTGTGAACTCAGCTCCTATCTTTTTGCTCATCTGCCTTCCTAGTCCTCTTTTTCATAATATCAAAATCTTTCCTGCCCAAATGAAGGTGGAAAATGAGTTATCCAGGAACCTAGAATTCCCAGAAGGGAAATATCTTTACATTATTATGGAACCCAGTTTACATACAACAGAAAACAATACAGTTTTTGTTGTTCTCAATTTCACAAGATGGACAAAATCATGAGACTTGGTGCCCCTCTTTGGTAATAATATCATAAATATTGCATGGGCCAGGTGTCTTCACCATAGATTTAGTAAATATAACCAAATGGTACAACACAAAATGGTCTCCATCATTATTCTTGGTGGTCTCACTGAGTCAATAGGATCCCTATTGTACAAAATATCAGACCAATAAGTTATTCATTTTATATCTTAATGGTTTGTTCTGTTCTTATTCTGATAGCTTCTACCTTATTCATTCAATGGTTTCTCTAAAGAACCTAAAAGTTTATCTATACCACTAGCAAACTAGCATTCCAACAAAGGAAGTAATGACTTTGATATTCACAAATTCAAGCAGATAAACAAGGGATAAGTTGCCAAGGGCAAGACAGACTGCTGCCAGCAAAGAATAATTGTCCTACCCTATGCTGGGTCTCACTGTCATGTAGCTAATTTTCCTCTGAGATAAAACGGCCTTCAGTACTCTTCTGCTGCAGATATGTATGGTTTACTTTCTGTCCAAACTAAAACTATGTTTACTAAAGATTTTTATGTGAAGTTTTCACAAGACAATCAATCAAAATTATGGAAAAAAAATCTTAGGCAAGCAAATAAACATAAATTCATGGCTTAATGAAATTTGTCTTTTGTTACTTATGTATAGAATATTCATATGGAATCATGATTTATTCTTCATATCTTTTTCTTAATACCAAATAGATTACAAGTAAAGTTAACTGGTTAACTTTGACTAAGTTAATTTTATTCATAATAAATAAAACTTAAAAATTAATATGAATTGACCAAACTATATTTAATCAATAAATCCCCACAGGCAAAATAAATATAAAATGATATTATGTCTCTGAATCTTTATTTGTAATGGGTAACTTGATGATAGATGTATTTAAATTGTAATGTCTACTTTTAAGTACCTGATGTTTGTAAACATACAGATCTGGTCACAGTGATATCTCTATGAACCCTATCCCAATGCTAGTATAAAACAAGGTTACTATCCCTTAGGGTTCTAAATTAATTGTAAAGATTTTTGTTTTCCTAGACCTGAGTTTGCTATTCATATTAGACTTTGTCTTCACTCAATGTAAAAAAGTTATATGTGTGCTTTGAAAATGAAATATACATGTGTAAATATTTATATAGACAAAAACACTTTAATAATTTAAACAATATTTATTTCCCAAAAGGCTTCACTAAAACCAATAAATATACTAAGATAGAAAGATCAGCACAGGGCTTCTGACTTATTGTCTAAATTAAACAACAACCATTTTTATATCTTCCACTCCCTTGAATTAATATAATCAGAGAAGGCCTTTCTAACTGTTATTAAAACTCTATGAAATGAGAAGACATGGGTGGCCAGTATTTCTATAATTTGTAGGGGCAATAACTAGTTAGGTCAATGTGAATTTGTCTAAAGATTTCCTGAGTAAATTGTTTTTGATGTCTAGAATATACTTCAGGGCTGGAGGGAAGGCTCAGCATTTAGGAGCGCTGGCTGCTCTTCAAGAGGTTCTGAGTTCAATTCCCAGCAACCACAAGGTGGATCACTACCATCTGTCATGGGATCCTCTGCCCTCTTCTTCTGTGTCTGAAGACAGGGATATTATGCTCACATACATGAAATAAATAAATAAACAATAATTTGACCATTACCCTCTGATAAACTATGATATTTTTAAAATGTGGTGTCATTGAAACTTAGAAAGAGGGAATAAAAATTGTTTATTCCCCACTGCTGAATTAATGTTCTGACAATACAATGTGGATATATTTATTAAACCTATTGTATCACTTGGTGTTAACATTTAACGGTCTTAATGAAGAAGGATTTACATATATATATATATATATATATATATATATATATATATATATATATATATATATATATATGCTACTATGTCTTCTACTCTGATCCTACATAGTTGGAGTTCAAGGTCCCCCTTTTATCATCTTAAAAAGCTGTCTGAAAGCACATTTTCTAGAAAGGAGAAGGGCCAGGACTACTGAGTATCATCAGCCATCTTATTTTTCATTCCATTTCAATCATTGGGAAGAAAGAATAATTAAAGCCACCTTATTTTGGTAAATATTATGTATTTATTTTTTACCATACTTGAATTATAAAGGTACCAAGTAAAAGACACAAAAGACTTGGTATTCATAATAAGATTTAAAGCACTAGAGTCGGACAGACTATTTTGTATAGCTCCTGTTAATAACTGTGAGATATCACTTGTCTGCAATGGGGAGTTAGAGAAAGGATCCAAGGAGCTGAAGGGGTTTGCAGTGCCACAAAAGGAACAGCAATGATTTACCCAGTACTCCCTGAGCTCCCAGGGACAAAATCATCAACCAAAGATTACACATGGAATTACTCATGTCTCCGAACACATCGGCAGCAGAGGACAGTCTTGTTAGAGACACCAAAAGGAGGAGAGGCCCTTGGCCCTGGAAAGACTTGATGCCACAGTGTAGAGGATTACCAGAGCAGAGGAGCGGGGGATGGTTGATTGGGGAAGGGAAATGGCTTAAAAGATTTTCAGGAGAGGGGGAATCAAGGACAGCAGACAAAATTTGAAATGTAAATAAAGAATATATCTAATTAAAAAAGAAAAAAATAGATACGGTGGACAAAAATCTGTATTATAAACTTTCCTGGTATTAACCCACAAAGAGTTCTGCAACTTATGAGAAGGCAAAAACACAAACGATTGGAAAAAGGAAGAAGGAGGAGGAAAAAGAGGAGGAGAAGGAGAAGAAGGAGTAAGAGGAGGCGGAGGAAAAGGAGGAGAAGGAGGAGAAGAAGAAGCAGAAGAAGCAGAAGAAGCAGAAGAAGCAGAAGAAGAAGAAGAAGAAGAAGAAGAAGAAGAAGAAGAAGAAGAAGAAGAAGAAGAAGAAGAAGAAGTAGTAGTAGTTGAAGTTGATGATGATAAAGGTCTGGAAAACATTTCCAATAAAATCATAAATGAAAATTTTCTTAAACTAAAGAAGGTGCCTGGTAACGTACAAGAAGCATCAACAATGCCAAACAGAGTGAGAAAAAGCCCCTTGGCCACGTAATAATCAAATCACTAAGCATATCAGAATTATTAGATTCATACCTATTGTCTTATTTTTAAGGAATTAATTCATTACTTATACAATATTCTCTCTGCATGTATTCCTGCAGAGCAGAAGAGGGCAAAAGATTCCATTTCCTATGGTTATGAGCCACCATGTTGTTGCTAAGAATTGAACTCCTGACCTGTGTTGGAACAGCCAGAGCTGTTAACCTCTGAGCCATCTCTCCAGGCCTATTCCTGCCTTCTTAATGTATATTATAAAAGACAAAAAGGTCTGGACACAGGTGTTGCATATTCACAGAAACCACCCATGCTGCTACAAAAAAGCAACTGGTCCAGATGTTTTGGACAAAATTACAATCAGCCATGATACTAAAATTATTCAGAGATAATGAAGTAAGAACTATGAAGTAAGTAGCCCCCCTAGAAACCTCACAGGAAGTCTGATCTGGCTGATGGTTCTGATCCAACCCCATAGTGGACCGACCACTCCAGCTTCCACTGCTTGTCCTCATGTTCCTCCCCATTGTGGGCAGTGATCCTGTGCTCACCATGTGTGGATTTCAGAGCTTCCCTGAAGTCCTCTCACAGCACACAACAGCAGAGCTCAGAGCAGGTCACAGAGATCCATTCAAGCTGCACAGCCACAGGGAACACCTCAGAAGGAGAATAAAAGGGTGAGGATTAGCATGAAGATCAATGAGCATAAATGTCTAGAAAACATTTCCAATAAAATCATAAATGAAAACTATCCTAAACTAAATAAGGTGCCTGTTAGTGTAAAATAAGCATCAAAAATACCAAACAGATTGGGGAAAAGTCCCTTTGCTGCATACGAATCAAACAGTAAACATCTAAAGTAAAGTAATACAAAAAAAGACAACAGAAATAATTAACATAACTAAAGAACACAAAAACAAGTTAGCCTGGGACCTAGCCACACCCATCCCACAGCCCTGAACCCCAACCAGCTCCAACATGATCTTTTATGCTCCTTGGGAAAGAGTAAGCCCAGACCTCAGTAAACTCTACCAGGTCTTTGTTATTTCACAGCCTGGCCTGTCGCGTTAAGGAACTGGACTCAGTTTATTGGCCTGTGAATTCCCTACCTGTCTCACCAGCTTACAAGCAGAAGCAAGGGCCGGACCACAGCCCAGACATCAATGTCGGCCAGGCTCGTCTTCTGTCCCCACAGGAGGGTCGTGCCAGGAGGCCACTGTCCCCTCCTGGAGCACAGAGAGTGTTTGCACTCCGCCCAGCTGCAAACTTTCCAGGGCGGGAAGCCTGCGCCTTGCCCAGCCACTGTCCCTGTCTGGAGGAGCACAGAGAGGTTTTGCACTCCGCCAGGCTGCAAACTTTCCAGGGCTGGAAGCGCGCGCCTTGCCCGGCCACTGTCCCTATCTGGAGGAGCACAGAGTGGTTTTGCACTCCGCCAGGCTGCAAACTTTCCAGGGCGGGAAGCCCGCGCCTTGCCTAGCCACTGTCCCTGCCTGGAGGAGCACAGAGAAGGTTTGCACTCCGCCCCGCTGCAAACTTTCCAGAGCGGGAAGCCCACTCCTTGCCTGGATACTGGCCCTGCCTGGAGGAGCACAGAGAGGGTTTGCACTCCGCCCCACTGTAAACTCTCCAGAGCAGGAAGCCTGAGCCTTGCCTGGCCACTGTCCCCGCATGGGAGGAGCACAGAGAGGGTTTGCACTGTGCCCTGCTGCAAACTTTCCAGAGCGGAAAGCCCGCGCCTTGCCTGGCCACTGCCCCTGCATGGAGGAGCACAGAGAAGGTTTACACTCTGCCCTGCTGCAAACTTTCCAGAGCGGGAAGCCCGCGCCTTGTCCGGCCACTGTTCCCCAACTGGAGGAACACAGAAAAGGTTTGCACTCCGCCCCACTGTAAGCTCTCCAGAGCAGGAAGCCTGAGCCTTGCCTGGTCACTGTCCCCGCCCAGAGGAACACAGAGAGAGTTTGCACTCTGCCCCACTGTAAACTTTCCAGAGCTGAAAGCCTGGGACTTGCCAGGCCTCTCCACAGTCACAAACCGCGTCTGTGGAGACAACAGGAGGATAGCGCAGAGTTACTCCAGAGCTCACAGACACCCGCAGCATGGAGCACTATCTTCATCCGATTGCGCATGCGAATGTGGTCCCCCCACCCCCCATTCAGTACCTGGAAAGCTCGGCAACCCCAGCAGTCGCTAAAAGTGCACACTCACCTCCCTCCTGCCTCTGCCGCACCATGGACCCACACTCACCTTAAAACTCCAGGCCCACTTTCCTTCATAAAATAAAAGACAGGAAATGACGTTATTCCTAAGGCTGGACAAGGGGCATGGTTTGGTGACGTCAGGGGAAGGGCCTGAGATCGCATTTTGATGGACAGGGACGCTAATGTGGCACATACCCCTGGCTGAGAAAGATGGACGAGGGGCGGGACCAGGGATCAGAGTGACCTCATGGAGAGGGACAGCAGTTTCTGGGTGACAGACAGTGCTGCCACCTGGTGTCCACCTGGTGCTGTGACTGATAGATGCGGGGAGGGGCCAGGGCTTGTGTGACATCATGGGGCAGGTACAGTGGTTTCCAGATGGCAAAGAGGGGCTCCAACAAGGCTCCCGCCCTGGCCTGAGAGAGAGGGGTGAGGGGCGGGGTCGGCGTGACATTGGGGCGGCGCCAGCGGTCACTGTGTGACTGACAGTGATGCCAATGTGACATTTTCACTGAATTTGAAGAAATACATAAATATGTGTGTTAAAATTGAAGAATTTGTTGTACAATAATACACATGAAATTATAAACATAGATAATACATCAAAACTAACTGACAAACCATGTAAAAAATTCTAATCAAATTGATGGCTTTCATGGAAAATATTTCTTACAAAATTGAAGAAATATACAGAAAATTTCTTTCACATTGAGATTTGGCATTGAAAATAAATACACATAAAAACTTGACAAAGAAAACTTAATGTGTAGGCAAATTCAAGTTTAGGAAAAATTTGAAAAATGAAGTGTTAAATTTGAAGAATCTGTTGGAAAATAATAATGGTAAACAGATACATTATCTTTACAAAATGAAGGACCTCAAAATATTTTCTTATAAAATTTATGATTTCATGGAAAATATTTCTGATAAAATCAAAGAAATATATAGAAAAGTAGTGTTATATTGCAGATTTTCAAGGGAAATTATTCAGATAATACTGTGTACATAAAACATCTCTAAATAATTGAAAAATTAAATAGAAATATTTTCTGATAAAATTAAAATTTCTCTTAACTAATATTAATAGTAATAGTGAAGATAGATATATTTGTGAGTGTTAAAATTGAAGAATTTGTTGGAAAATAATAATAATAAAATAGTATACATAGAAAATATACCTAGAACATTGTCTAAGAACCTAGAAAAATTTTGATAAAATTGAAGATTTTGAAGGAAAACATTTCTAATACAACTGAAGTAATATACAGGAAATGTATTAAAAATTGAAGATATTAGAATAATAATACAGATAAAATGTTAGACATATAAAATATGTCTAAACTATTTTAAAAAGGTAGTAGAAACATTCACTGAAAATATTTGTGGAAAAATGAAGTAGAACATGAAATATTGAAGGTTTTAATTGAAAAATAATACAAATAAATGGTAGGCATAAAAATTACTTAAATGACTTAAAAATAAAATAGAAGCATTTTGTGATAAAATTGAGAGATTACATGAAAACCATTTTTGACAAAATTGAAGAAATATAGGGAAAAGAGTTTTAAAATTAAATAATTTGTTGGAAAATAATCCTAAAAAACTTAGACAAATTTTTCTTTACTAAATGGCCAAGAACATAGAAAAAATTTGAGATGAAAGGGAAGATTTTCATGGAATATATTCCTGATAAAATTGAAGAAATACATAGAAAAAAGTATGAAAGTTGAAGATTAAAAAAGGAAAGGGATACTTCTAAAAGGATAAACATCAACATATTTCTAAATTAAATAGAGAATTAGGAAATTTTGTTAAAATTGGAGAGTTACATGGAAAATGATCCTAATAACATTGAGGTGCTATAAGGGAACTTCAGGTAAGTTCCATTTTTGAGACAACCTGAGCACAGAGTCGCTGCCCATAGTAAGGAGAAGCAGACATATGAGCAGTGGGAGCAGTGGTGGTTGGTCCTCCCTAGAGCTGCATGGGAATTGTCCGCCAGGTGTAGCCACATGTTTGCACCTGTGAGGTCCCTTGTGGTGCTCCTCCCTTGCTAGATCAGGCCGTGACCTCTGAATAACTTCACTATCAGGGCTGAATCTGTTCAAAATACTTGGACCAGGGGCTTGCTTGAAGAAATGCGATGGAGAGGTTTGCAAATTTGACAGCGCTGGTTTCTCTGGAATCTTCTACAAGTCCTGCCCTCAGCATTGACCACTTAGATGTAAGATCCACGTGCAATTAATTTTGTAGAGCAGTTAAAAGGCCTCTCATATACTGGGGAGCACTGCCATATTAAACTGAGATGTATAAGAGTAGAATTTGTGATGTGAAAGACTTACCAAGCTTAGGAATAGTGACAGTAAGTAGCATTTAGCGGATGGAGGACGGCCTTAAAAACACGCCATGGATGAATAGTGTGCTAAGCAGGGCAGTTAGACCTGAGAATGCTGAGATTCACATGTTCACCAGGTTTGTTTAGAAATCTGTCTCCAAACCATCATGGGGACAACTGTGATGTACAACCAGCCAGTGTGAACATGCTTATAGCAAAACATGGGTATAACAACCTGCTCAAACTGTCATTACAGAGTCACAACCAACAATAAGGCCTGGTGTGCCTGATACCCCCATTTTCTAATTGAGGAAACCATAGTTCGGCCACATGGGACAGACTACAGTGGGTGACAGACATTTGAGATGGAAAAACATGTATGTACATGCAGACAGGAGCCGAGCATGGCGGTTCTCTGAGAGGCAACACTAGCGACTGACTGACGCAGATGCAGATACTCACAGCCAACCATTGGACTCGGGTCATGGATCCTAATGGAGAGTTAGGGGAGGATGGAAGGATAGGTAGGGGAAGCCAATCCCTTAAGAAGACCAACAGTATCAAGTAATGCAGACCCCTGGGAGCTCAGAGAGACGAAGCTGTCAACTGAAGAGCACACATGGGCTGGTGCATGGCCCCAGGAACACATGTAGCAGAGGACAGCATTGTCTGTACTCAGTAGGAGACTATACAACTGGTTTGTTTTTGTTTTTGGTTTTGGTTTTGGTTTGGTTTTTCGAGACAGGATTTTTTAATTTTTTCCCCCCAAGAGAGGGTTTCTCTGTGTAGCCCTGGCTGTCCTGGAACTCATTCTGTAGACCAGGCTGGACTTGAACTCAGAAATTGCCTGCCTCTGCCTTCCAACTGTGGGGATTAAAGGCATGTACCACCACCACCACCCAGTATTTTAAGTCATTTTTAAATGACTTTTTTTATTGGCTATTGTCCTTATTTTCATTTCAAATGTTTTCTCCTTTCCAGGTTTCCCCTTCCTGAAATTTCCTATTGCATCCCCCTTTCCCTGCCTCTGTGAGGTTTCTCTTGATAAATAATTGTTGAGTATATATATATGTATATATATATATATATATATATATATATATATATACATATGTTTTAGAGCACAACAAATAGCATTCACTCACTATAGTGTATATATATATTATATATATATATAATGTATACTATGTATTCAGTATAGTATATCAATCTACCTATACTATGTATATATTTTTTAACAATATATTGTTTAATATTTAAATATAATTAATTTAAATATATAAATTCAATTCAGATATTCAGCTATATTTGCAATTATATATATATACATACATACAAATAGTGAGGGCAGGATCAGCTCACTATTTGTGGGTGAGACAGGAGAGAAATACAGTGTCAGGAAATATAAGTATGTAGCACTGGAGGATGGCAAATTCCCCAGGAGAGATGGTTGCCTCTAGAAAGTCCCAGAAACCAGGGAAGTGAGAAGTTACCAGGTTCCAAGGGAAATGATGTCACCAAAATATCCAAAAAAGAAGAGACCAAACCCATAGATACCACTTACAATAGATAGGCAAAGGTGCCCATGGAGGGGCAGGGCCACCCATCCATATCAAAACTTTATCCTAGAACTGTTCCTGTCTGAACACATGCAAGACCACATCAGAAGAGTCAGGGGGAGGACTGAAGGAGCTGTAGGGGATTCCAACCCCATAGGAAGAGCAATATCTTCTACCAGGCCACACAGAACTCCCAGGGACTAAACCACCATCTAAAGAGTGCACAGGGAGGTGCCCATGGGTCCAGCTGCATATGTAGCAGAGGATGGCCTTATCTGACATCAGTTGAGGGGAGGCCTTTGTCCTAGGGAGGCTCGATGCCCCAGTGTACGGCCGGACTAGAGCAGTGAGGTGGGAGTGGGTGAGTGGGTGGAGGGAAAAAGAACAGTGGGATGGGATGGGGTGTCTGTGGAGGGGACACAGGGGAAGGGGGATCACCTGAGATGTAAACAAATAAAATGATTAATTTTAAATTCAGGGAAAAAATTCTCCATTATATCAACTTGATATCTTTCCGATGACTGCAACAGAACAGGAAGGTCAGGTAATGGTAATAGAGAGGAAATAGCAAAATCAAATGGGAAAAACAAGGAAACTGTGGTAAATGCAATAGTGATGTATCATAATTCCAATTAAAATGTCAAATAAGACTGAAAATGCTGCAGATTTAAAGAAAACAAAAGATGGCATTTGACACAAATCACTCCCTGTGACAGCACTTTAATAACCCTATGTTATATGAAGAGTTTTCATTCTCCCTAGCAAGTGCAATTTTAAAGTCAGACTGATTTCTGACTACATAGAGGGAATTTTCAGTAGTCCGTTAGGGAAAAAAAAATCTCACATGTGTGTTTTGATTGCTCGATTAAGCATGGCCACATTCTCTTTGACAGTTTTCCTTTTAAAGGTGTTTTTGGTAGTTCAATCATATATGCAAATTGACAAAAACAAAAGAGATTATTCAACTCACTCCATACCCTTTCATTCTTTTTCTTGTTATAAACTAAATTTCTAAGTTATCATTATTATTATAATTATAATTAGTAGTAGTAGTAGAAATTAAAAAAAAAACAAAAAATCCTGTAATAGGACAAAATTAAGGAGAAAGAGATGAAAAGAAGATAAAGAAAAATGTCTCAGAATCCCAAAGACAAACACAAACTCACAAAAAGAAATTCCATAAAAGCCGGGCTGTGGTGGTGCACCCCTGTAATCCCAGCACTCTGGGAGGCAAAGGCAGGTGGATTTCTGAGTTCGAGGCCAGCCTGGTCTAAAGAATGAGTTCCAGGACAGCCAGGGCTATACAGAGAAACCCTGTCTCGAAAAAACCAAAACCAAGAAAACCAAAAATAAATAAATAAATAAATAAAAATTAAAAAAGAAATTACATAAAAACACAAAATTATGAGCCACAATAAACATAAACAGAACTTTGAGGTAAAAATCAACAACAACAACAAAATACAAAACAAAAGAAATGAACATAAAAACCAAATATAAAAGTCTCCTGGAAAGCATTATTAGACAAAGAACAACCAACAGTGTCTTTGACTTTGTATTGTGTTTCCCATCTGATTCTGGGCAAGTGGTTTGCCCTTAAGATAGTTTGAACACCCTGTGAATGTCCTATTATTTACCACATCACCTAAAAAAGAGATTCTTGTAAATCATACTTAAAAGCAATTTTGTTAAATAATTTTTAATATAGACAGGAACTTTACTGTCTCCTTTTTCAATCATCTGCTCAGAAAATGATTTCTACACATAGGATGGCATCCTCAACTTCATGGGATAGATGCCAAATATGGTGTCATCCTTCATTTCATAAAGCATTTTATAATTATAAAAACAATAAATATTGATTTGTGTAAATGGCCATCAACTGGATGGGAAGGGGGGTGCAGTTCCATTCCCCTCTCAATATTGAGACCCCATTTTGAACAGAACCATGCAGGCCCTGTGCATGCTGCCACAGTCTCTTTAATTTCACATGTGCATTTTTCTTTCTTGTTTTACAAGTCCTGTTTTCCACAGTGGTTGTTCTCCATCCCCTCTAGCACGGATAATTCATCTACCTATACTTCCCCAGTGTTCCCTGAGTCCTGAGGCAGGGGATTTTATCCCACATTTAAATGTGTGTTCCAAATACTTTCACATTCTAAAAATTGATTGCCTAAGGGTTTTGTATTTGTTCCTATTACAGAAGGAAAGCTCTCTGATGGCAGCTCATCAAGACCCTGTTATTTAAGTGTAGCAGAATGTAATTAGGAGTTATTTTACTGCTATGTGTCCTTATCATAACATGAATATATGTAATTTTACACAGTCTCCATATATATATGTATATGTATATATATATATGTATATGTATATATATCCAAATATATACACATTCTGTAAGAATTAATGAGATAAGAGATCTGTGCATTTCAGGAATGCACTAAAATTTACACTGTCTATTTTCCTCTGAAATGCTATGATTTCAATTTCCTTTGTTTGTGTTCTGTTAACACTCCATTCTCCTAAGTCCTATGAGAACAACTGTTTAAGATCCATGAACAGCTTTCTAGAAATTTTGCCATCTCAATTTCTGATAATCTCTACATTCCTTCAAAAGAGAACACAGATTCTGTCTAGTAGCAAAATCCCATGTTGATAATTCATTTGTGCATTTTCTTTTTATCTGGTTGTTGCTATAAGTTGTTACTCTGCTGCTGAGATGGAATCCTCTGAGCAAAAGTATCTCAAGTAATAATCATTTGCTGTGAATGATTCTTCAGTCATGTCACAGTTCATCACTTTGGGAGCTTAGAGTAGAAACTGAAGCTATAAACTGAAGGTAAAAGCATGGGCAACATTGTCTCCTGGCTTGCTCTCCTGCTTGGTCAGTGTCCCATGCTTAGGTAGCTCTCTCATCTATCCCAGGCCCATTTGCTTATGAATATCATCACCCTCAGTGGAAGTACCTTCCCACAACAACCTTAAACACTATTTCACACAGACATAGCAACCAGCCATTCTGATGAGAGCACACCCTCAACAGAGTATCCTTCAAATAACTGTAGCTCTGAAATGTTGAAATGTTGGCTGATTCACCTCTTTCCTGATTATTTCTCATTGTGGATTATCTCTTACTGCCCACCTCCTCTCCTAGCTTTCAAAATTAGCTAGCATTCCCTCTTGAATATAAATACCAAACAGGTCAGCAAAAGGGCATCACTCACTCAACACTCTCTGAAAATCTAGACAGCAAACAATAACCCAGGAATAAACACTAAGCCAAACAAGACAAACTGAGAAACCAGTACTTAGACCTATACTCACCACAAACGCTGATGCCTAGACACCAGCATAGAAAGATAAGGAATATCATCCAGGAAAATAAGTCACTTCTCAGGACACGTTAGACAAATACAAAGAAGAAGAAGAAGAGGAGGAGGAGAAGGACGACCAGGAGGAGGAGGAGGAGGAGGAGGAGGAGGAGGAGGAGGAGGAGGAGGAGGAGGAGGAAAAGGAGAAGGATGAAGAGGAGGTGGAAGAAGAAGAGGAGGAGGAGGAGGAAGACAAGGAGGAGGAGGACAAGGAGGAGGAGGAGGAGGAAGAGGAGGAGGAGGAAGAGGAGAAGGAAGAGGAAGAGGAGGAAGAAGAAGAGGAGGAGGAGGAGAAGGAGGAGGAGGAGAAGGAGGAGGAGGAAAAAGAAGAAGAAGAAGAAGAAGAAGAAGAAGAAGAAGAAGAAGAAGAAGAAGAAGAAGAAGAAGAAGAAGAAGAAGAGGAAGAGGAAGAGGAAGAGGAAGAGGAAGAGGAAGAGGAAGAGGAAGAGGAAGAGGAAGAGGAAGAAGAAGAAGAAGTTGATGATGATAAAGGTCTGGAAAACATTTCCAATAAAATCATAAATGAAAATTTTCTTAAACTAAAGAAGGTGCCTGGTAAGGTACAAGAAGCATCAACAAACAGAGTGAGAAAAAGCCCCTTGGCCACCTAATAATCAAAACACTAAACATATCAGAATTATTAGATTCATACCTATTGTCTTATTTTTAAGGAATTAATTCATTACTTATACAATATTCTCTCTGCATGTATTCCTGCAGAGCAGAAGAGGGCAAAAGATTCCATTTCCTATGGTTATGAGCCACCATGTTGTTGCTAAGAATTGAACTCCTGACCTGTGTTGGAACAGCCAGAGCTGTTAACCTCTGAGCCATGTCTCCAGGCCTATTCCTGCCTTCTTAATGTATATTATAAAAGACAAAAATGTCTGGACATAGGTGTTGCATATTCACAGATACCACCCATGCTGCTACAAAAAAGCAACTGGTCCAGATGTTTTGGACAAAATTACAATCAGCCATGATACTAAAATTATTCAGAGATAATAAAGTAAGAACTATGAAGTAAGTAGCACCCGTAGAAACCTCACAGGAAGTCAGATCTGGCTGATGGTTCTGATCCAACCCTATAGTGGACCGACCACTCCAGCTTCCACTGCTCGTCCTCATGTTCCTCCCCATTGTGGGCAGTGATCCTGTGCTCACCATGTGTGGATTTCAGAGCTTCCCTGAAGTCCTCTCACAGCACACAACAGCAGAGCTCAGAGCAGGTCACAGAGATCCATTCAAGCTGCACAGCCACAGGGAACACCTCAGAAGGAGAATAAAAGGGTGAGGATTAGCATGAAGAAGATCAATCAGCATAAATGTCTAGAAAACATTTCCAATAAAATCATAAATGAAAACTTTCCTAAACTAAATAAGGTGCCTGTTAGTGTAAAATAAGTATCAAAAATACCAAACAGATTGGCGAAAAGTCCCTTAGCTGCACACTATTCAAACACTAAACTTCTTTTTTTTTTAATTTTTTTATTCGATATAATTTATTTACATTTCAAATGTTTTCCCCTTTTCTAGCCCCCCCCACTCCCCGAAAGTCCTGTAAGCCCCCTTCTCTTCCCCTGTCCTCCCTCCCACCCCTTCCCACTTCTCCGTTCTCCTTTTGCCGAATACTGTTTCACTGAGTCTTTCCAGAACCAGGGACCACTCCTCCTTTCTTCTTGTATCTCATTTGATGTGTGGATTATGTTTTGGGTATTCCAGTTTTCTAGTTAATAACCACTTATTAGTGAGTGCATACCATGATTCACCTTTTGAGTCTGGGTTACCTCACTTAGTATGATGTTCTCTAGCTCCATCCATTTGCCTAAGAATTTCATGAATTCATTGTTTCTAATGGCTGAATAGTACTCCATTGTGTAGATATACCACATTTTTTGCATCCACTCTTCTGTTGAGGGATACCTGTGTTCTTTCCAGCATCTGGCAATTATAAATAGGGCTGCGATGACCTGGTATGGTTTGGTTGTTATTAATTTTGTCCTCAGGACCCCAGTAGGAACATTTTAATAACTCTGTTCTCACCCAAAGAGTTGGTCTTCACCACCTTGTCCCTACTTACTGGGATGTCTCCAGGTCTAAAGCACAGTACCCAGCAAGCAGTGTCTCTACATGGCCACTTAACTGAAACTTTAAAAACAACTCTCTCACTGGTGATCCATAGGCTTTTTCCTCCTCCCTCCCATTCTCTTAACACCTGCTGTGCTCTTGTTCTGCTCCTAGTTGGAAGCCCCTTTGGCTCTGCCACTCCCACAGGAAAAGCAGCCATCACCCTGCCCCCATTCCCTGTGCTTCTATGTTCTGATGGGGAGGAGGAAGCTTGACCCTGTGAGCCTGGCGCCACCCTGCCCCTTGATTCTTCCACAAGGACAAGCAGATCTTACCCCCACTCCACTGCTGTGCTTCAGGGTTGTGCCTGGGCCCCTGTTCTCCTGAGTTGCTGCTTTCCCTTAACCATCTGCCCCAACCCCCTCCTGTCTGTCTGCCTTCCAGCAATCACCAGCCACAGCTGCCAGCAGCCTGGTCAGGAATTCTCTCACAATGCCTGAGCAGAGTTGCTAGGAGTCTAGGAGAACATTCCTGTGACACCAGCTCTCACCCCACCCTGTTCGCTTGCACTGGTTCTACCTGAGCTGCCACCCAGTGCCAGGTCTGCAGGCCACTGTCAGCTCCCTGGGAATTGGGCCTGCATGCACGCCTGCCCACTCAGACCATGGCACGGGCCTAAACCAACCTGGGCACACTCTGTCCATGGCCAGTACTCAGTTTAGCCAGGGGGCTTCACAGCTGCAGCCACCACTGTCAGCCCTGATATGTTAACATCCTGGTCCACATCAACTCTAAGCTAAGAGTACTCTAGACAAAACTCAGCCCTTTATCTCTTTGTGTTTGTCTCTTCACTTGTTTTTCTCTGCTGATACGTAGCCACAAAGCCAGATTTCTAAACAGTATAAAGGTTAAAGATCACTGCCTTATGTATGTTTAGCCTTGTTTTTACTACTGTCATTAAGTTATACTGTGCTATCTATTTGCTAGATACATTCTCAAACAATTCAAACAAACAAACAAACACAGGCTGTTTAACTCAGATATGCTCAGTAGATACTGCTCTCAATCTTGCCAGAAATCTGCTAACTGTTTATGCTTATGAAAGACAGAGATTCGCAAAGACTAACAGTTATCTGTCAAGGTCTCCAAGAAGATAATGGGCACAGTGACAAGACTATCTGGATTGTGGTATGATAACCACTGAGAAATGCCACTCCATTGCCTTGCCCACTGCCAGAGCTGTACAGTGGACAAACAAGACACCCTGAGAGTCAAATGTCTCATTGCCAAGTCAAGGTGCATCATTTCTCATATCACAGAAATCTACTCCACAAGAAAATAAAAGGCAAAGCTTTCATCTTCTGGGTCTGACAGCCAAACTGACTACACCCAATTTGTGATGGATACAGCAGTGGCCTAGAAACCAACCTCTGTCATCTGTATTCATACTTGATTCCTAAATTGCAATTTATTCTTCCCAGATTTCTAACTACACTGACAGCTGAGGTAACTGGAACTTGACATCTAGAAAACAGACCTAGCTTCTTACACTAAGGTAATCCACCACTATATTTGTTCATTAATAAGTTTTGTACCTAGCTAAGACTGCCAGATTTCTTACATCATCATTGTTTGCAACAAGGGCTCAGTTACTGCATTCTACTGTGTCCTAGGTTACTTAGCCTATCTGGCCCTTGGAAGCTTCACTGTTGCTTTCTTTGCAAGGAATCTGCCTGACACATTCAACAAAGCCAAGTACTTGACCTTCAGCCTGCTAGTGTTCTACAGTGTCTGAGTCACTTTCCTCCCTGTCTACCATAGCACCAAGGGCAAGGTCATGGTTGCTGTGGAGATCTTCTCCATCTTGGCATCCAGTGCAGGGATGCTTGGATGCATCTTTGTGCCCAAGATCTACATTATTTTTATAAGACCAGATAGAAATTCTATCCAAAAGGTCAGGGAGAAAACATATTTTTGAATAAATAATTTAGGAATTCTGTCAAAGATTGGCATATATCAATTATTATATTACAGTTCATGTATCTAGTTTTGAAATCACTCTCACTGGCTCCTCTAGTGATGACTAGAAGTATCATATCTGCCAATCTTGTGAACTTTTTCCATAAAGTCTTCACCCATTCACTTGCTTTGTTTCCTCTGGAAGAAATAAAAGTCTCAAATCCTTATTACAAATGTATTGATCATTTTGTTGTTTTGGATATTTTTCACCTGGCATGTTTATAATCTCAGCACCTAGAGACTGCACCAAGGGGTTGTGAGTTCAAAGCCAGCCTAGGCATAGTGAGAGCTTGAAACAAAATAAAGCCCGTTCTTAAAGCTTCCCCCTCCCCACCAAAAATAAAAATAGAATCACTGTAGAATCTAGCGGGTTTACATCTGAGTGCAGACTCAAAGGGTTTGGAATCAGGAGCGTACACACCCAGTTAATGTTATCATCATAGCCAAAAGGTGGAAGATTTCCCCTTCTGTTAATCATTTCCATGGTGACAACCCTTTAGTCTCTGCCCACTAACAAGAGACGGAGAGTCAAGGGATCTGAGAACATAGTCCTGTGGCATTTAGTACAGCACTAATTAACTAGGCTTAGCCTTTGGTCTGCTGGAAATCCACGTATAAATACAGACATGTGAGATGGTCCTGAACCTTATGTGTGTTCCTTCTGTTTAGAAATACCATCGAAGGCAGAAGTACAGTCTGTCTGTCATCTTCCATTCAGCCATCATGTTGCAAGATGTCGGTGAGGCCATTCAGTTCGAAGTCAGCAACGGGAACTATGGCAACAAGTTTGATGCAACCTGTAACCCTTTGGCATCAACAACTCAATACAGCCGCGCAGTGTTTGATGGTAAGAGTGGTGTGAAGTTCTCTCCTGTTCGTGCTTACAGAGGGTCCATCTCAGCACAAGAGGCACACGCTGTATTTAGCTCTGATGGCTATTATCCCCAGCATCTCATTAGATAATGTAAGAAAGAGCATTGGACGTTAGGTACCCACAAGAGTCGTTACACCCATGGGCCAGTGTCCCAGGCTGGACACCAGAGTTCATGAAATCCCAAGGTGATGACCCCAGTAAATACCACACTCCCTCAAGCAGCTGTACCCCACCAAGTGCAAATCCCTTTTCGATTCCACAGTTAACAATGGTCGCACTCAGGCTCAGACACTGGAAAAGCCAGGCTTTTGTTTCTTACTAGTAATTACCCAGTTCTATCACCTAGTTCTCTTTTAGAAAATTTTTTTTTCTTTTTAATTGTGTGTGTATGTATCCGGCTCTATGCACATAAACAGTCCAACAGAATTGCTATATTTTTACCTAAATTATTTTGTCCATGCTGACTTAAAACATAAAAAGCCCTAGTAAGTGTGAAGTGTTTATAGTCTTAATTGCAGAAAGTCTATTGAGTAATGCCAAGCCCGTGCCAGCAGCCAAGGTTTGCAAAGAACAGGGGATGGGGTGGGGTTGCTCTTCCAGCTAAAGCAATGATGTAAAACAAGAGTTTCCATGGAGAGACAGTGAGTCTTATCCCTAGTGCTCTCTGCTCTTCCACGCCATATGATGTAACCGTCACCCGTGTTCAGCTGTATGGTCCTGAGCCACAAACAGATCCTGAGCCGGTTGCCCTCGGTTTGCTGGCGTTTTAGAACAATTTGCTAAACAGATGAATGGACCATCTATTCCTCTGTTGCTTGCCTGATTAAAACTGATGAGTCAGAATAGTTCCCTGGGTGAGGCTCAGCAGTAGAGAACTGTCATAGCTTGTATGAGGCCTTGGGTTTAATCTCCAGCTCCCCAAACAACAAACAAACTTTAGCCAAGACCATTCTCCAGGCCATTCATTAATGAGTAGCTCCATAAGCACAACTATGTAACAAATATGTTGTCCACTTCAAGCATCCCTGTTTTCTGACTCCTGACTCACCATATCAGGGAACTACTATTACTACTTACCTTGGGCCCACACAAAGCCCATCGTCACCCTGAATTCCTACTGGGAGGTTATTAGTCACCGCCTGGACGCAGTGAATACTCTCCTAGTCATGGCAGAATGGCTGGTGAGTTATCTGTCCAGCATTTCCATGTCCAATAGCAGACAGTAAGGTAAGCATGGGGTAATACACACCCTGGGCAACTGTAGTACCAGGTCTCCAACACACAGTGGTCAACAGTAGAGCAGATTACCAACAACGGAGGGAAATGGTACCCGTGCCTGTGCTTTCCCCCTGGCCATTCTACCCTTTACGAAGGAGTTACCTCCGTCCATCCCATAGACACAGCCTCACCAGGACACCCACCCTCCAGCCTAAGAGGAGGAAAAAAACCGAGAAGGTGACAAGAGTCTCTCTTTAGGAAAAACCCAGATTTCTGCTCACTTTCCATTCACCAGAATTCCAGTTGTACAGCCACACCCACCACAAGGAAGTCTATCTTAGGTTTAAGTGAGTGCTTGCTTTCTGACTGAGAAGGAAGGGAGGATGCCACAGGGCAGAGGAAAGGGAACTGGTGTCAACGTGATTTGCATATAAAGGGCACCTTGTTCCAATAGCCTGGTTTGCAATTTGTATGACTTTGCTCTATTACAGAGATAATTCCTGCTATGGGAAGGCCCGCCAGTCTCTGCTCTTGTTTCAGACTGGGGGAACACTCCTTCTCTGAAGCCTGGAGGAGGTTGGGAGGCGTTTCTCTGGTAGACCTGCTTAAGAACAGACAAGATTGTCTTCTTGACACTGGTAGGATACAAGAGTGAGAAGAAAGGGACACGTTTGAGACACTTCTACTTAATGTAAGATACTAAGTTATTTCTATAAATCCCACCCAGCATTAATATTAATTTAGAGTGCAAATGGGTGGGTGGGGAAGGAGTGTTTGGACATAATCAATCCATCTCATATGTATGGAAATATCACATTAACCTCATTAATATGTGATTGAAATAAGTTAATAACAATATTGTTTCAGTTTACAGTATTTTATAAATGTTAGACCAAGATATATGAGAAAATATCTGATGAAAAACTCTATAGCAAACTAAAAATATTGCTTTTTGATATGCAGGCTGCTTTATATCAAAGATATATATGTATATATATATATATATAGATAGATAGATAGAATGATAGATACATAGATAAATATAGATATAGATAGATAGATAGATATAGATATAGATAGATAGATAGATAGATAGATGTAGATGTAGTTGTAGATGTAGATGTAAATATAGATATAGATATATAAAACCATCTTTCTATACCACCAACATGGTACATGTGAATGTCCTGGCTGATGTCCTCAAGAATAGCAACAAGGCATGTGCCCGGTCCTTAGAAAGTTCCAAAGCCATAGTCTGGTTTCGGCCCATGGTGAGGGATGTGGTTGCATGAGGGAACTTGAAATCACTGATAACCGCAGAGCTGAGATGACAGCGGTCAGAAGACAGAACCTCGCAGGCAGCGAGTGATCAGAGTGTGGAGGCTCAATGGAATCTACAGCTTCAATCCATCGCTTGGTTTCATTTGGCTGATAACCTCAGGGAGCATCACAGACCAAACATCCTTACAAATAAAAGGCCTCCACGTGTCGGGGGTGTGCGCACTAATACAGAAGGATGACTGGACTTCGGTGTGATTTCCTGATTAGTAAAGATGGAATGGAGGTAACGGATAGATAGTCCTGTGACTAAGAGTGTTTGCTGCCCTTCCAGAGGACATGGGATCTCTTCCTAGAACTCACAACCACCTGTAGCTCCCATTCCAAGGGATCTGTTGCCCATTTTTTGGCTTCCAAAAGCACCAGGTATATGTGTGGCACACAGACACACATGTTGGCAAAATACTTGTGCCCATAAAATAAAAAAACGAAAAAAAATAAATTTAAATATTTATACATGTTAATTTATAAAAATTTTAAATTAATATTTGTAAAAATAAATAATGTTGAAATTGAAATGCAGTATCTTTTTTAGATTTATTTATTTATTTTATGTTTTTGAAGACACTGTCGATGTCTTCAAACATACCAGAAGAGGGCATTAGATCCCCTTACAGATGGCTGTGAGCCACCATGTGGTTGCTGGGAATTGAACTCAGGACCTCTGAAAGATCAGTCAGTGCTCTTAACCGCTGAGCCATCTCTCCAGCCCAAAATACAATATTTTTTTATTAGTTTCCATTTTCCTTCCTCAAGGGAGTTGGTGGAAAACTGTAATCATTCATTTGTTCAAACTTAAACTCCACACATCAACCACTGTGAGCAAGTTCACAGTGATTCAAGTTTGATACTTTTGGATTTCCTTTGCCCTGAAACTAAGGACAAATAGCTAAAATACTATTTTCATAGGTTACATGGGTTAGTTCAGCTGTCCATCTGAAATATAACTGAGCCCATAGTATTTCCACTTATATCCTTTTGAGGGTTCCCTCACCTATTCCTGATGGTTTCTTTCTGTTTGTTTTTGGAGTACAAAAATAATAAATAAATAAAATATTTATATAGTTCCAAAGGTCAAGAGACAGAATAAGGTTTTCGCTATCGCTTAAACTTATCAGTGTCGATTGCATTTTGAATAAAGGTAAATAGCACAAATCTATGGTAAATATCACTGAGTGAGAAACAAAGCCCTCTGGCTTCCTGTAACTAAATCTTTTTATGTCCCTGACCCCATGCCCACCCTCTACTCTGCCTTGGAAATAACACTTTCTTGAGTATAATGGCAGAGTTATCAGTTCTCTCTCCTCTTTCTTAATTCTTCAGCAATCAAATATAGAGGCTGTAAAATCAGGGATCCAAGGTAAAATTCCTGCAAACCAGTTGGCGGAGGTGTGGCTGAAGCTGATAGATGAAGTCATAGAAGACATGAGGTACAGTAATCGGCCTCCTATCTCCTCATCCCAGCATGCGCTGAATTCTTAGACTGTAAGTCCTTCTCGAATCTTGTCAAGTTTTTTCTCTGAAAAGGAAAGGAAATGAAATGAAAGGAAAGGAAGGAAGGAAGGAAGGAAGGAAGGAAGGAAGGAAGGAAGGAAGGAAGGAGGGAAGGAATGAGGGAAGGAAGGAAGAAAGAAAAATGCATTTGGGCATTGTTTTGGGCTCCTTGAAAGTCCCACCCCACCCCAGAAGAAGTTTCTGAATCACACAGAAAACCTCCATTCTCTAGTTTGGTGCCAAGTCTAAAGTAGCCCAGGGAGGCCCAGCCTGGATTCTGAGAATCTGGTCCAGCATTCTGAGGCAAAGGGTGGGGGATGGAAGAGAAGGAGGAGAGATAGCCTGAGCTACCCTCCTGAAGAAGGACTTCTTACTTCCACAGAGATATAGGATCATGGCTTCCACTACTTGGGACAATGTTCCTAATTCATGTCTTTAGAAATAGCTTGTTTGTGCTGTAGTTGTTGTTACTAAGTGTTTCAAGCACTCTGCGCTCCTTATGAAATACTTAACACTAAAACAGGAGTAGCAAATAGTTAGAACAGCCCCTAAATAAGGAAGACATGCAAATTCATTATATACTAAGAAACAGAGAAGAAACAACAACAACAGCAGCAACAACAGCAACAACAACAACAACACTAACATACACACACACACACACGTACACACACACACACACACACACACAAACACTCCAAGCTAAGTTAGACAAAGCCAGGACACAGGCTTGCTAGAGGACATTTCATAGCTGTGACTTGAAGTAACTCAGATCTGTTGGCATTTAGAAATCAAAAGGGAAAGTGACTCATTCCAACCTTATTTTAAATGTTGCCTAATAATAAAGCACTGGACAAGGAAGGTCAAAAAGAAAAGAGCATGGAGTACTCTGCTCTGTGGAAGCAGACATTTCCCCTTCTAGGGTAAGGCCCTTAGTCCCCCCTGTCCAGTTGCGCCTCCTAGTGGTTCATTCCCATCATTGACGAACAGCTAAAATCAAAGAGTCACTGGCTTTGTGAGCATTCAAAGCTCCCACTGACAGACTTAGGCATCCTAAGGAGTGACCTCTTAATTACAGATAAGGAAGCAGGGAGGCCCCAGTGACGCGGAGAATGATTTACCCACTTATCACTTCTGCCCCTCTCACGGCCAGCTTCTCACATTCAAAGGGCTCAAGTGTTGACTTCTGAGCGCAACAACATTCCCTTAAATTTTTGCCTTACGCGCAGCCACTGCAGGATCTTAAACCTTTATACACGTGTAGCCTCAGTTGTTAATGAAATCAAACAAAAACATGCAGTTACAGCTTTCACTTGGAAAATGCCTGTGAACTGTGGGATTTGCCAAAGAAAGCACAGGTGTGAGAATGCAAACTATCTTCAAAGAAGCTTTCTAAATGTTGTGTAGCAGGAAATTCCATGTTTGAGGAAAACCATGCTAGAATATCCTTCACACAAGGAGTTGGGTGGCATGCAAGTGACGGTAAATTCTAGGTGGAGACAATATGAGTCGAATTTTCTGGTACTGGTGACAGACTTGCCCTGTGGTCTCACCTATGCCACGGTGAGAGGGAGGCTCAGCAGGCAGGGGTCTAATCCACATCCTGTTTTTCTTGGGGAGTCTTAACTTGGATAGACATTGTCCTATACATGTCGTCCTTCCTATCTTCTGGAACTCTCGGAGAACCTTCTGATGAAGATGATGGCGCTGGGAACATTTAGACTTTGCAGATTTAATTTTTGTGTTCCCTTTTCTGTTCTGCCAATGCCACAGACATCCTCAACTACGGTTTAAAGCAAGCAGCCCCTGTAGAATCAGGAGATTACAGACATGTCGATCTACGTGAAATGGCATGCAGACATACATTAAACGTGTGGGCAAAAATAAGCGAACCGAGTTTTGAAGCCTAGAATGTCACTCTTAGCTTTTGTTTCTCTTCTCTTCTTATAGATACACCTTGCATGTCACAGAAGGAAAAACCAACGTCATAATTCTAGATACTCAGATCCAAAAGTTGCGGTCCAGGTTTCTCTCGCAGATGCATGAGGCAGCTCTGAGGATGAGATCTGAAGCCACGGATGTGAAATCCACCTTGCTGGAGATCGAGGAGTGGCTCGACAAATTGATGCAGCTTACTGAAGAGGTAGACCTTGTCATCTGTTTCCAGAAGGATTCTGCGGATAACACGAAGGGTGGGGCAGGTGGTGGGTGGGGCTTCTGGTATGATATCTACCACTGGGATTGGATCTTATCAAAAATAAAAACAAGGACTTATTGGACTGAGGAGGCTACTGAAGGATGTATGGGGTAAAAGTCACCCAAAATTTAAGTTGGGTCCCAGAGGAACCTGCAGGAAAAGCATCATGTCTGCACTGCTGTCATAGAGTATTTTGCATGATGGAATACTAAAACACAACACAGAGAATTTAAATGTTATTGTAGTGTGAATGGGAAAAGCCTGGGTTTAAATATTGAATCATGTGTGACCTTGGGCAAGCTCTTCAATTCCTGTCAGCCCATTTTCCCTACCAGGAAAAGGGAGAAAAACACAGTCCTCAGTTGGTAGAACTGTTGTTGGATTTAAAGATGATGATCACAAGGAAGGACAGAAGAGGTGAGGTATACAGTAGGTGCGGGATAAGTGTCGATGCAATACCCCACACCTCCATGGCTGAAAGAACGAAGAGAAAACAGACTCCTTTGAGTATCTAGGGTAGTGTCTTAGTTCCTTCTGTGCTGCTGTAACAGAACAGCGCAGGCGGGGAAGTTAGAAAGAACAGATGGTTTCTTTTTCTATGGTTCTCGAAGCAGGATGAGACAAGATGTAGAGACCTAAACTTAACAAGAACTTTTTTTTTTATTGTGTTGTATCACTGGAGAGGAATAGAGGAACAAGAGAGAGTAAGCACCATGCACCTGGGACTGGGCCTACCCTCACACAATGCCTGTTCATATGCTAACTAACCCACTCCTGCAATAACAGCACAAATAAAGCTTCAGACATATAACCCTGAGGAGCACATTCAAACACACCCGAAATGGCTGCGGAAGGCTGCTTAGAGCTTTCTGATTAAAGCTTTCTGAATAAATCCACTGATGGTTTTCTTCAGGTGATGCTAGAGAGGCAGAGGATACTTCCTAAAATACCTTTCAGATCCGAGTGAGTTACACCTCTTCTTCTTCTTCTTCTTCTTCTTCTTCTTCTTCATCTTCTTCTTCTTCTTCTTCTTCTTCTTCTTCTTCTTCTTCTTCTTCTTCTTCTTCTTCTTCTTCTTCTTCTTCTTCTTCCTCCTCCTCCTCCTCCTCCTCCTCCCTCCTCCTCCTCTTCCTCTTCCTCCTCATCCTCCTCTTCTTCTTCCTCCTCCTCCTCTTCTTCTTCCTCTTCTTCTTCTTCTTCCTCCTCCTCCTCCTCCTCCCTCTTCCTCCTCCTCCTACTCTTCTTCTTCCTCCTCCTCCTCTTCTTCTTCTTTTTTCCTCTTCTTCTTCTTCTTCCTCCTCCTCCTCTTCCTCCTCCTCCTCCTCCGCCTCCTCCTCCTCCTCCTCCTCCTCCTCCTCCTCCTCCTCCTCCTCCTCCTCCTCCTCCTCCTCCTTCTTCTTCTTCTTCTTCTTCTTCTTCTTCTTTCTTCTTCTTCTTCTTCTTCTTCTTCTTCTTCTTCTTCTTCTTCTTCTTCTATTTCTTCTTCTCCGTCTTCCTTTTCATCTTCTTTTTCATCTTCTTCTCCTATTTGCCTCCTTCACTTCTCCTCCTCCTCTTCCTCCTCCACTTCTTCTTCTCCTCCTCCTCCTCCTCTGGGATTTACTTGATCCTTCCCAGAAGAATCTCTACAAAGATGTGATGCTGGAGACCTACTGGAACCTCAATGTTATACGTAAGACTGTGAATTTACTTTTGAATTTCAAAATAAGGGACAGATGTTTCTTTGTTATTGGTGATCTTCTTTATTTTAGTTGAAAATGAGGAAAAATGAGCTGAATAAACAGGTTCAGTGCTGTCAAAATTCACATTACCTTGATCTTTACCTAATTTCCTATCGTTTCTTTTCTGGAACTGTATTTTAGGTTCCTATTGGGAAGACCATCATATTGAAGAACAAGGTCAAACTTCTTGAAGTCTTGAAAGGTAATTTCCATGTGCTAATCGATGCAAAAATGCCTCTGTTGAAATTTTAATATTTTCTGGAAGCTCTAAAGAAAAGCAACAATATTAAAATTCAGTCCTTTAAATATAACTGTGATTATAATATTCTCTCAAAACTATGCACAGCATTGTCGGTTATCTGATTCATGTTTGCAAGGAATTCCCTTAAGAAAGAAGACAAGGAACCAATGCCTTTAGAGATAACTTTATCTGATTTATAGTTCCATTAGAGCTATGCGGTGAATCTTCTAATCCATATAGTCTCATAAGATGTTACAAATTAAATAGTGATAAATATATGACCAAAACCCAGGAATATTAATAGTCCATGGTAAAGTTGATATTCATATTCTTGTAGTGACATTGCTAAGTTTATTGAGAGGTCAGTTTATGAGAGTGTAGAATGATGTCATGAAGAAACCATAATCCATATATCAAATGTCTATGAGAAACAAAAAGTCAAACAGTGTGAATGCAATGTGTGGGAAGAGATTTCATTCAATCTTCTTTTAGTTACTTTGAGCAGCTGCTCAGTGCTGGAAAGTTTTTCCTGAAACACTTCCAGACTATTCCTTGACTGTTCAGTAAAAAGCAAAAATAAAACACTAAGTGGGTTCCTCCAACCACTATGGCTTTTCTTGGGGCTTAAAATGAAGAGGTGCCTGTGCAAGAATCAATTTCTAATACCAACTTGGAAGCAGGGTTAGTCACAGTACAAAAAGGGTTGTAAGAGAGGTGAAGAGCTTTCCTGCTTTGACTGTGATTGGTATTAGGAAAGAATTGAGAGGTAATTAATTTTAGATGATCAATAAATGTCCTGACTGGCCATTTCTCAGATCTGCACACTAGACAATCAAGGATCTGGATCAAATACTGAACTTAAGTTAAACCAAATTATTGTAGTTACCCTAGTTCAACCAAAAGAGGAAATCCAGATATCCTGATGTGGCCCTCTCTAAAAGGACTATTATTTCATAGCTTTAAAATGCTCTGCCTGAAAGAAAAACTATCAGTAAACTTTATATGCTCTAATACAAGATGCTAGACTCTGTACAAATGGCCATAAAGCCAGTTACATTTTGCAGTTATATTGGGAATATAATTACAACATTTCTTTCCTGCCTTCCATGATTACAGAATAATGATACCTAAAGCCTAATGCTGGGGAGAAGAAAAGTAGATGGTGCTTCAGTTCCCAGGCTTGGAGTCTGAGGTTGAGACCATGAAGGAGAGAGAAGATGAAGAAAGAAGACTGTGCCATGGGGCAGGTGGATTGGCCAGGAGGACTGGCCTGGTGTATGAGCAGTCTAGGTAGAACATGGAAAATGATATCTCACAGCTATTAACAGGAACTATACAAAATAGTCAGTCCAACTGCAATAATTTAAATCTTATTATAAATACCAAGTCCTTTGTGCTAAATTGGTACCTTTTTGATTCAAGTGTGGTAATAAATAAATAAATAATATTTACCACATCAAGGTGGCTTTAATTATCATTTCTGTCCAATGATTGAAAGGGAATGAAAAATTACGATGGCATAGGCTACACATTAGTCCTTGTTCCTGTTCTTTCTAGAAAATGTCACAATGTACTTTCAATCATCTTTTTTTTTCTTTAAGAAGACAACAGGGAAGGATTGTTCCTGTAAGCTGTTATTAGATGTGGAAGTTGAAAGGCAGCCTGTTGCTCCCTGTGGTAGTGCATGTCTAAATCCTCAGAACTCAACAGGCACAAGAGGAAAATCACAAGGCCAAGACCCAGCTCAGCTATCTTATGAATTTGACATCCAGTACAGGGTAGCACAAATGTTCACTGCTGACACCAGTCTGTCTGTCTGTAGGCAACTAATTCTTTGATTATCAGTTGGGTTCTGTGAATATCAAATTTTCTATTTCCTTTGTTAGTATCCAACTGAAAGTCAAAAACAACCCACAGCTGGAAAAAGTATCCAGTCTCTGATTCTGACAGTTGTCTGGCTGCATTAGAGATATGTCTTACACCCAATCTGCTGTTTCAGAAAGCTCAGGGCATCATTCTCTGGGATAAGGTTGTCAGAGGAGGTCTGAGATTATAAGGTCTCATAAGAATATTTTTCTCTGTGTTACTATAGTCTGAAAGCCACTAGACCTAGAAAAACCAACAGGGAGTAAAATGGTGAACTAAGATAAACTGAGAAATATTTCCTACCTGATTCTTTATGGTCTCCTTATGTCCCCAGGTTACACCACCATGGTCAGTAAGAGGAAAATATAAAAAACTATATAAAATAAAATAAAAAACAAAAATATAAAAAATATAAAAATTCACAGTATACTAGCTTTGGACTAGCCAGCTCCTGTCTTTGGGGATGGACAAACAAATGTAGTAGAATCCTCACCATTCAGGAATTATATTAAGCAGGAAAGTTCATTAACTTCACAGTGGCACAATTGCCACTCCTGGGAAGCTAGGCTCACAGATGCCTACTCAAGGAATTTTCACATCACCTTTCCATGACTCACTGAGCCTTTCCCAGGACCACATCTTCCTCACTGGTTTACAGTGAGATGGAAAGACAGCTTCCTTCGTCCTCTCTCTCATTTCTCTAAGCTCCCCATTCTCACTCTCAAGTACACACCTCCTCCAACTTGCAGGCATAAATATGGGTGAACTCTCTAGGGACTAATTGAAAGCCCTGAGAGCAGTGGGTGTTGTGACATCACTAGAGACCTCACAGGGGATGCCCAGAGCTCTCCTGGATTCACTAGACTGTTCAGACAAGGGATTGTTTATGTCATGGGGAACAGGCTTTTTCTTCCTGTTAATGCTGTTCCTCTACTGAACAGAAGCTGAGGTGCCCATGCCGGGAGACTCTCCTGGGACACAAATGTTGATCACCTCCCTTTCAAAAGCCAGAGGTCTCAGCCACTGAGATTTCTCAGTGTCAGAACAATGGGAAAGTGCTGTGCTTTATTTCCAAATGTGTTAGCTGTGGAGACCTGGGTCAGGATGGAGAGAAGAGCCAGTCCATCAAGTTGGTAGCAGAAGACTTGAGATATCCACTTTCTTCCTAGGCTTTGGCCGCATGAACTTGTTAGAAGGCAGTTCCAGGGTCACCTTTAGCATGTGGAGATTCAGGACGGGAGGGACCTTCTCAGGACGGTCCTGCTTGGAGATGATGGCTGCGGACAGCGATCAGGAAAACAAGATTATTCTGTTTTGTTCTCTTCCGTCAGAGTGTCAGATCTGAGTAATCTTGTATATAGTATATAGTATATTGTATAGTATATATCTCTGTATTCCCTGCTCTGTAATTCAGGCTGTGAGAGACCCATCTCACCAGACACTCCCCAACAGTTGTGTGTCCAAATTTGTCAACAAATGTCCAAATCCTCCATTTCCTAAACAGCTCTTCTCTGCCCCTTAGCCACTTCCAACCTATTCTATAACTGAATTAACCACAGTGTACCCCACCTGGCTGCCTCTAAGTGTGGTCTAAATGTCTCAAATCTAAAAATACCCCATTACTCCATGCAGATCCTATTTTCCTGGAGATGATTGTTTTCTGGAGAGAGATAAAGACCACCAAGCCTGACTATGGTCAGTGATGTCTAGCCTGGTCTCTAGAGTCATTCTTTCCATGGGAAGGTTATAGCTGTAAAGCCCTCTGTGTCCATATAGTTACAAATTTCATATTCTCATGGAAAATACATTTTTGCCCCTCATGGTTAAAATTCTAATCACAATCTCAAAATTAATCATTTTAATATCAAGAATGGATTCTTCAGTAGACCCAGTCATAAATTTAATTTTATTGAGCAAACTTGATTATAAAGGAACCATGTCCAGACAAGCATCCTGACACACTTACATAAGATAGCTGTATGATGTGATGGTGTTCTGTTTTCAGTGAGTGTGTATGTCTTTTCTAGACCTGCCCAAATGTTTTGGAATTGTGAATGAAAGACACACACACACACACACACACACACACATACACTCGTAATTTTAATATGCATTAAACAGTATATTGGGTGAATATTTTTAAACCTTTTGCATCTAACATACTGTTATGATTGAAGAGTTACATTGAATGAATTTCTAATAAAATTGAAGAAATATTTATAAAATGTGTTAAAATTGAAGATTTACATGGAAACTATTTCTGAAACTAAGAAATATAGAGAAAAAAGTGTTAAAAGATTAGAATGCATTGTTAAATAATGGTAAAATAGACAGCATAGAAAATATGTCTTTACTAATTGACTAGGACATAGAATTTTTTTCTGAATAATTAAAGATATTAATGGAAAATATTTTTGATAAAATTGAAGAAGCATAGAAGAGTGTTAACATTGAAAATTTTCATGGAAAATAATACAAATAAAATTGTAGACATAGAAAATATTCCTAAACTAATTCAAGAATTGAGTCAAAATATAGTCTGATAACATTAAAGGTTTACATCGAATATATTTCTGAAAAAAATGAAGAAATATGTAAATATGTGTTCAAATTGAAGGTTTTCATGTATAATAATATTCTGATAAATACCCTTTATTTTGATAAAGGGTAGACATATTAAACAGTTCTAAAATAATTGAAGAAGGAAGCACAAACATTTTCTGATAAAATTCATTTACATAGAAAATATTATTGATAAAATTGAAGAACGGTATACAAAAATTAAATAAATACCAAGAAAAAGTGTTAAAATTGAAAATTTTGATGAACAGTAATAATGGTAAAATGGTTAACATAGAAATATATATACTAAGTGAACAAGAACATAGAAAATTTTCGGATTAAAATTTAATGTGGTGATGGAAAATATTTCTGATAAAAATAAAACTATATTAAAAAGTTAAAATAGAATTCAAGGAAATAATACAATTAAATGGTAGACATAGAAATCATCTAAACTAGTTAAAGAGTTAAGTAGATACATTTTCTGATAAAAAATGAAGATTTTGATGGAAAATTTTGTCATGTTTTTGAAGAAATATATATAGAAAAGTGGTAAAATTGAATATTTTCATAGAAAATAATTCAGATAAAGTTGTAGACATAAAAAACATCTAAAATATTGTAAAAGATAGTGGAAACATTTTCTGATAGAATTAGACAATATTTCTAATAAAATTAAAGAAATACATTGAAAGTGTTAAAATCGAAGAGTTTGTTAGAAAATAATAATGGTAAAAATGTAAACATAGGACATTTACTTTTACTAAATGTCCAAGGACACAGAAAAATATGGTGATAAAACTGAAAGTTTTGATGTAAATTATTTCTGATAAAAATAAAGAAGTATAGAAAAGTGTTAAAATTAAGGATTAACATGGAAATATTATTGATAAAATTGAAGAAAGTTATGTAGAAAATATGTCAAAATTGAAGAATATGCTGAAAAATAATAATGGTTAAATATACCTATACTAATATACTAATACTAATATAATAAATTATTATATTAATTTACTACAAAAATAAAATATACCTGTACTAATTGTTGAAGAACATGGAATACTTTTCTGGTAAAATTTAAAATTTTTAAATTTTTTATTTGGCATATTTTTATTTACATTTCAAATGTTGTCCACTTTCCTGGTTCACCCCTCCCCCAAAAATCCCATGAGCCATTTCTCCTTCCCCAATCAACCCTCCCCCGCTTCCCTGGCCTTTCATTTCTCTACACTAAGGCATCAAGTCTTTCCAGGACCGGGGGCCTCTCCCCCATATGGTATCTAACAAGTTCATCCTCTGTTGCTGATGCGTCTGGGGCCATGGGTAACTAACTCCCTGTGCACTCTTTGGTTGATGGTTTTGTCCCTGGGAGCTCTGGGGGGTACTGGGTGAGTCATATTGTTGTTCCTCCTGTGGCGCTGCAAACCCCTTCTGCTCCTTGGGTCCTTTCTCTAGCTCCCCCATTGGGGACCCTGTGCTCAGTGCAATGGCTGGCTGAGAGTGTCCCCCTCTGTGTTTGTCATGCACTAGCAGAGCCTTCCAGGTGACAGCTATATCCGGTTCCTGTCACCCAGCACTTGTGGGCATCCACAATAGTGTCTGGGTTGTGTAACTGTATATGGGATGCATCCCTGGGCGGGGCAGTCTCTGGATGGTCTTTCCCTCAGACTCTGCTCAAACTTTTGTCCCTGTATCTCATTCTGTGGGTATTTTTTTCCCTTTCAAAAAAGGACCCAAGGATCCGTACTTTCTTCTTCCTATGTCTTGAGCATCATTTGTTATGTAAATTGTGTCTTGGGTATTCCACGTGTCTACGCTTTTTTATCAAAATCTTCAATTTGATCAGTTTTTTCTATGTCCTTAGACAAATTGTATAGGTATATTTTCTATGTAAACTCTTTTACCATTTTGATTTTCCAACTAATTCTTCAATTTTAACTCTTATATTTTTATGTACACAATTTCATCTGAATTGTTTGCCATGAAAAATTTCAATTTAACAATTTTTCTCTATATATCTTTAAAATTTATCAGAAATATTTTCCATGAGAATCATCACTTTTATCAGAAATCTTTTGTATGTGCTTGATCATTTAGTAAAATACATTTTCTGTTTATCTTTTTACCATTATTATTTTCCAATAAATTCTTCAATTTTAACACTTTATTTTTCAATTTATTCCTAAAGTTTGCCTGTGCACAAATTTTAGATATGTTTTCTTTGTCATTCTTTTAATGTGTTTTAATTTCAATGACAAATCTCAATTTGAAATATTTTTCTATATATTTCTTCGATTTTATCAGAAATATTTTCCATGAAATCTATCAATTTGATTAGAATTTTTCAATATGGCTTGTCAGATTTGATGTGTTATCTATGTGTATAATTTCATGTGTATTATTTTCATCAAATTCTTCAATTTTAACACATATATTTATATATTTCTCCAATTTCATTGAAAAGGCTTTCTATGAAAGGTTTTTTTTCAGAAAATTTTCTACTTACTCTTTCAATTTGTAAAGGTTTTCAATGCATACTATTTGACAAGTGTCAATTTCCATCAAAATATTCAATTTTAACATTTCTTTCTATATACTTCTTCAATTTTATCACATATTTTCAATGATATCTCCCATTTTATCTCAAAATTGTTCTACAAGCTTTGTCAGTTTGCATTAATACAGACTCTATTATGGGAAATTATTTTCCATCCAATATTTGAATTTCAAACTTTTTTCTATATATTTCTTTCATTTTTTTCAAAAATGTTTTTCCATGTAAATTTTCTATTTATTCAAAATTTTCAGTGTGAGTATTCATTTAGTTTAGGAATGTTTTCTACTTACATCTCCTTTAATTTGGATTCCAAGTTTCAATATTAACCCATTTTTCTATATATTTGTTCAATTTTATCAAAACAATTTTCCATGAAAATCTTCAATTTCATCTGATTATTTTACTACATGTAGTTTCAATTTGTTTTGATATACTAACTATGTATACACCTTAATTTACATTATTTTTATCGAATTCTTCACTGTAAAATTTTTTCTTATATATTTCTTAAATTGTATCAGATATTTTTCCATGAAATCTTTGATTCAATCAGAAAAGTTGTCTACATTGCTTGTCAGTCAGTATAGATACATTTTCTCTTAGTACTATTTTATCTATATTATTTTCTATCCTATTCTCAGTTTGACATATCTTTCTTTATATTTCTTCCATTCTTTTGAAATCACTCCCACAAACATCTGGAATTCTATCAGAAAAGTTCTCTACATCTTTTGTCAGTTAGTATTCATGAATTTATTACTACTATCATTTTGACTATATCATTTCCCTTTGAATTCATCTATTTTAACCCTTTTTCTATATATTTCTTCAATTTACCTGAAAGTATTATATTTATAATTCCTATTAATTATTTTAAAAATGTTTTCCACGTCAGCTATTTAACTGTAATATTTTCCATCCACAGCTGCTGCTGACCATGGTTGGGGAATTAGACAACAAATTGTCAGTTTTCTATAGCAAAAATGGAGTGGGTGAGTGCGTAGGTGGAAGAGTACCCATGGGAAGGTAGGAGGGAGTGAAATGGGTGCTTCCTGATTGGTAACCTAGAAGGGGAATAATATGTGAAATGTAAACAAACAGAATAATCAATAAAAAGGAAAGAATAAATGAAACAGACCTTTGTAAATTTAATAATAGGGTTACTGCTACTTATTGAAACTAGTCAAGAGTTCTCTGTCCCTCCTGTCAGATGAGGATGTAGCTGAGTACATATTATTTCTAAATAATATATGGGTGCACCATTTCCTGTTACCAACTACTGGGAAGCCATGTTCAAGTGTGCCTACTACAGGAAATTTCACTTCACTGTTACATGACTCACTGTGCCTTTCCCAGGACCACATCTTCATTTCTGGTTTACAGTGAGATGGAAAGCCAGCTTCCTTTGTTCTCTCTCTCATTTCTCTAAGCTCACCATTCTCACTCTCAAGCACACACCTCCTCCATCTTGCAGACATAAATATGGGTGAACTCTCTAGGGACTAATTGAAAGCCCTGAGAGCAGTGGGTGCTGTGACATCACTGGTGACATCACAGGGGATGACCAGAGCTCTCCAGGTTTCACTAGACTGTTCAGACAAGGGATTGTGTATGTCATGGGGAACAGGCTTTGCCTTCCTGTTAATGCTCTTCCTCTACTGAACAGAAGCTGAGGTGCCCATCCCGGGAGACTCTCCTGGGACACAAATGTTGATCACCTCCCTTTCAAAAGCCAGAGGTCTCAGCCACTGAGATTTGTCAGTGTCAGAACAATGGGAAAGTGCTGTGCTTTATTTCCAAATGTGTTAGCTGTGGAGACCTGGGTCAGGATGGAGAGAAGAACCAGCCCATCAAGTTGGTAGCAGAAGACTTGAGATGTCCACTTTCTTCCTAGGCTTTGGCAGCATGAACTTGTTAGAAGGCAGTTCCAGGGTCACCTTCAGCATGTGGAGATTCAGGACGGGAGGGACCTTCTCAGGACGGTCTTGCTTGGAGATGATGCCTGTGGACAGGGATCAGGAAAACAAGATGACTCAGATCTGACACTGTGACTGAGTGATGAAAACAAAGGGTATAGTCCATTCTTTGTATTCCATGCTCTGTCAGTCAGGCTGTGAGAGACCCACCTACACAGACACTCCCCAACAGTTGTGTGTCCAAATTTGTCAACAAATGTCCAAATTCTCCATTTCCTAAACAGCTCTCATCTGTCCCTCAACCACTTCCAACCTATTCTATTACTGATTTAACCATAGTATGCCACACCCGACTGCCTCCAAGTGTGGTCTAAATGCCTCAAATCTAACAACACCCCACTACTCTATACAGATCAAATCCCAGCAACTACATGGTGGCTCACAACCATCTAAAATGAGATCTGACGACTTCTGAAATTTCTTAAGACATCTACAGGATATTTACATACAATAAATAAATAAATCTTTTAAAAAAGAAAACTTACAGGATGGTCTTATTGCGAAGAATTCAATTATTGTCCAAGAATGTTTTAGATATCTTAGAGGTTTTGTCCCCATACGAAATTAAGTACTGTCCTTGAAGTATCTGCCAAAAAATTAAGATGAAAATGTGAGGGGACTTGTATTAAATCTGATGATTGCTTTTAGCTTATTGTCCTCATGTTATGTTAAGTTTACATATTCTTGAACATGGGAGATCTTTCAGTCTTATTTATTTATTTATTTATTTATTTTCATTTTTATTACGTTCATTTTTTCAGACCAGTTCTTAGCTCTCTCCTGGCACACCATCCAAGAATGACCCATCCCATTCCTCTTACCCCCTGTCTCCAATACCATGTCTCAATCCTCCAACACAGCTCAAAGTACTAGAAAAATGTCATCAATAAAATCATTAAAAAAAAAATTCTTCTCCACCTTAAAAAGATGCTGGCCATAAATATACAAGAAGTCTATAAATCTCCAAACAATTTAGGCAAAAAAATAAAATTTTCTTGTCATACAATATTCAAAACACGAAATGTGAGAGCCGATCCTGTGCCACAGTTCTCCATACCCAAATACTGCAGTGAGAGAGCGGGTATCCCAGGAGTGCTGACAAGCCTCTGAGTAGAGGTAAGAATACCACTTCTGCTCAAAGGGACCCCGACAGAGCACTCAGTTGGAAAGAACTGAGCAGCTGCCTGGGCCATGATCCTTTTATTCTCTGCCTGCACCTAGAGCTGATCCCCTGCCTCAGTGCTCCACATTCAAATTCTGTGTGGAGAGAGTTGATCTCCCAGAAATTCCATCACACCTGTAAGCTCCACTTCTGCTCAAATCCCCGGACCATGAGTGAGCCACACAGAGCCATCAGAACCCAGGAAGCAAGGGACAGCTGGGGACAGAATCCTTCTGGATTCTGTCTGCACCTTGGAGGTAGCTGATTATGTGCCAATTATTTCCATACAAAAATTTCTCCTGGAGAGAACTGTTCTCTCAGGAGTACTGACACACAGACTCACAGGAGAGACAAGCCTCAATCAGAGACAGATCAGCTAAGATCAGAGATAACCAGAGAACAGGACACAAGGGCAGAGATCATAAGCAACAGAACCCATGGCAAATTGGTATCATCAACATCTAGTTCTCCCACCAGAGCAAGCCCTGGATGCCCCAACACACAAGAAAAGGAAGACTCTGATTTAAAATCATATCTCATGATGACGATAGGGGACTTTAAGAAGAGCATAAATAACTCTATTAAAGAAATACAGAACACAGGAAAACATCCAGTACCCCTTAATGAGGGCACACAAAAATCCCTTAATGGTTTTCAGAAAAAGGCAAATAAAAAGGGGAAGGAATTGAACAAAACCTTCCGGGATCTAAAAATGGAAATAGATACAATAAAGAATTCATAAAGGGAGACAACCCTGGAGATAGAATACCTAGGAAAGTGATCGGTAGTCATAGATGCAAACATCAATACAATGCAAGAAAGAGAAGAAAGAATCTCGGGTGTAGAAGATGCTGTAGAAAATACTGACTGAAAAGTCAAAGAAAATGTAAATGCAAAAATTTCTTAACCAAAAATATCCAGGAGATCCAGGACAAAATGAGAAGGCCAAATCTAAGGTAATAGGTAGAGATAAGAGCAAAAATTCCCAACCTAAAGGGCCAGTAAATATCTTCAACAAAATTACAGAGGAAAACTCCCCTAACCTTAAGAAAGAGATGCCCATGAATATACCAGACGACTAAAGAACTCCAAATAGAGTGGAGTTAACATAAATGGAGAAACAACATATTCCATGACGAAAACAAATGTACACAATATACTTCTACAAATTCAGTCCTAAAATGTATAATAAATGGAAAATGCCAACAAAAGGAGGGAAACTCCACCCTAGAAAAAGCAATAAAGTAGTCTTTCAAAAAGCCCAAATAAGATAACGGATAAGATAATGGAGCGGTTACACAAGATTTGCTGATCCAAATATTGACGGGGGATTCTGGCGCTCGGAGGGGGTTTTTTGGCATACATACAGCTCGGGCCATCAGCAATGTAAGAGGGCGATTTATTTTGTTAGCAGGAGGTCACTTCGACGTTAGTAAACTGCATCCAAGAGACAGGAGACAGGAGACTCCAGTCCAGATGGTGTATGACCCATAGGAGTTTTCCCAGGCACGCCCCTTATCTTTTATGGACGGTCTGTTTGTGGAATGACTCAATCACAACCTTGCTTCAAGCTTGTCCGGCGTGCCCGGGCTCTAAGTCTGCCTGCTGCCTCAATTATGGATTCTGAGAAATCTTTGCTCCTGTCAATGTCTACCATTTATCTGTATTATTTTTCAATTATAACCTTCACTATTTCAAGTTCTACTTAATTTTTTCACAAATATTTTCAGTAAATGTTTCTACTATCTTTTTCAATTAGTTTAGAAATGTTTTATATGTCTAATATTTTATCTGTATTATCTTTTCTGATATCTTAAATTATAATACATTTCCTGTATATTACTTCAATTGTATTAGAAATATTTTCCATCAAAATCTTCAATTTTATTAAAATTGTTTCTAGGTTCTTGGACAATATTCTAGGTATATTTTCTATGTTTACTGTTTTACTATTATTATTTTCCAACTAATTCTTCAATTTTAGCACATATCTATATATATTTCTTCAATATTACTTGAATATTAGTTAAGAGAAACTTTAATTTTATCAGAATGTATTTCTATTTATTTTTTAAATTATTTAGAGATGTTTTTCTGTAAACAATATTATCTGAATAATTTCCCATGAAAAATCTTTAATTTAAAACTACTTTTCTATACACTGCTTCAATTTTATCAGAAATATTTTCCATGAAAATCATCAATTTAATAAGAAAATGTTTGTAAGTGCTTCATTTAGTAAAGATGATTTATCTTTTACCATTATTATTTTCCAACAGATTCTTCAATTTTAACACTTATTTTTCAATTTTTTCCAAAAATTGAGTGTGCCTACACATTTAGTTTTCTTTGTCAACTTTTTATGTGTATTTGTTTTCAATGCCAAATCTTAATTTTAAATAAATTTTCTGTATATTTCTTCAATTTTATAAGAAGTATTTTCCATGAAAGCCAACAATTTGATTAGAATTTTTTAACATGGTTTGTCAGTCAGTTTTGATGTATTATCTATGTGTACACTTTCATGTGTATTATTTTACATCAAATTCTTCAATTTTAATACACATATTTATATATTTCTTCAAATTCAGTGAAATTGTCACATTGGCATCACTGTCAGTCACTCAGAGACTGCTGGCCCTGCCCCTGATGTCACGCCAACCCCGCCCCTCGCCCATGTATCTCAGCCCCGGGCGGGAGCCATGTTGGATTCCCTGACTGTCACCCAGCAACCGCTGGCCGCGCCCCCTGACGTAACCCGAGCCTTGCCCCTGGTCCATGACCATGCACCTCAGCCCCTGGCGGGCGCCATGTTGGCGTCCCTGTCTGTCACCTGGCAACCGCTGGCACCACCCCTGACGTCACTGCAGCGCCCGCCCTGCATCCAGCCTCCTGGAATGTTGTCATTTCCTGTCTAATTTTTATGAATGAAAGTGGGCTGGGAGTTTGAATGTGCGCGTTCGTCGGAGTTCTGGCAGAGGTGGGAAGAGGTGAGCGCACGCATTTAGCGACTGCTGTGATTGCTGAGCTTCCTGGGCTCTGAGCAGCCTGGCCTGGAATTGTGGAACGGGACTGCATTCATGTGCGCATCCAGATGAAGATAGTGCTCCATGCTGCGGGTGTCTGTGAGCTCTGGAGTAACTCTGGGCTATCCACCTGTTGTCTCCACAGAAGCAGTCTGTGAGTTTGGAGAGGCCAGGCAAGACACGGGCTTCCCGCTCTGTAAAGTTTTCTGTGGGGCGGAGTGCAAACCGTCTCTGTGCTCTGGGCAGGGACGGTGGATGGGCAAGACGCGGGCTTCCCGCTCTGGAAAGTTTGCAGCAGGACAGAGTGCAAACCCTCTCTGTGCTCCTCCAGGCGGGGACAGTGGATGGGCAAGGCGCAAGCTTCCCGCTCTGCTCTGGAAAATTTGCAGGGGGACAGAGTGCAAACCCTCTCTGTGCTCCTCCAGGAAGGGACAGTGGCTGGGAAAGGCACAGACTTCTCGCTCTGGAAAGTTTACAGTGGGGCGGAGTGCAAACCCTCTCTGTGCTCCTCCAGGCGGGGACAGTGGCCTCCTTGCATGACCCTCCTGCGGGAACAGAAGCCGAGCCTGGCCGCCATGGATCGCTGGGCTGTGCGCCGGGTCCTGGCTTCTGGCTGTGAGCTGGTGAAACAGGAAGGGAATTCACAGGCCAGTAAACTGAATCCTGTTCCTTAAAGACACAGGCTGGGCTGAGAAAAGACAAAGACCTGGTGGAGTTTACAGAGTTCTGGGCTGGCGCTTTCCCAAGGAACATTAATGATCAAGTTGCAGCTGGCTGGGGTCAAAGGCTGTGGGATGGGCGGGGCTAGGTCCCAGGGTAACTTGATTTTTTGTTTGTTTGTTTGTTTTTTAATTTTGTTAATTTCTGTAGTAGTTTTTTTTAATTGCTTTACTTTAGATGCTTAGTGTTTCAATTACTGTGCAGTAAAGGGACTTTTCCCCAATCTCTTTGGTATTTTGCATGCTTTTACATTAACTCTGGCTATATATTTATAATAACTCTGGCTATTCTTACACAGGCACCTTCTTTAGTTTAGGACATTTTCATTTAGGATTTTATTGGAAATGTTTTCTAGATATTTATGCTGATTGATCTTCTTCACTCTCGCCCTCACCTTCTCCATCTGAGGTTTTCCTTGTGGGTGTGCAGCTTGAATGCTTCTCTGTGTCCTGCTCTGAGCTCTGCTGTTGTGTGCTGTGAGGGGACCTCAGGGAAATGCTGAAATCAAGACATGGTGAGTACACAATATCTGCCCACAATGGGGAGGAACATGTGGCTGAGCTGTATGCACTGGGGTGGTGGATCCTCTATGGGGTTGGATCAGAAACATCAGCCATATGTGACTTCCTGTGAGGTTTCTAGTGGTGCTATTTACTTCATAGTTCAGGCCATGATCTCTGACTAATTTCAGTATTATGGCTGATTGTAATTCTGTCCAAAACATCTGGACCAGTTGCTTTTTTGTAGCAGCATGGGTGGTTTCTGTGACTATGCATCACCTGTGTCCAAACCTTTTTGTCTTTTATAATATACATTAAGAAGGCAAGGTTAGGACTGGAGAGATGTCTCAAAGGTGAACAACTCTGGTTGTTCTTACACAGGCCATTAGTTTAATTCTTAGCAACCACATGGTGGCTCATAACTATATGGAATGGGGTCTGGTGCACTCTTCTGGCCTGCAGGAATACATGCAGGGAGAACATTGTATAAGTAATGAATTAATGCCTTAAAAAATAGCAGACAGATATGAATCTAATAGTTCTGATTTCATACATTACTCGTTCTTTTGTTTACAATGTTTTTTGGCTGTAGCTTTTTTTATATTTATTTAATATGTTTAGTGTTGTGATTATTACGTAGCAAAGGGACTTTTTCCCCATTGTTTGGTATTTTTGATGTTTCTTGTACATTAACAGGCACCTGTTTTGCTTTAGAAAAATTTTCCATTCATTGTTTCATTATTTCCCTGGTAGAGGGAACGGCAGTAAAAAGATAGTATTTGACTTTGTCCTCCTGTGAAAAGTCACTGTGCACAAACAGAGCACACAGTTTGTGCGTCTCAAATTTCTGAAATGTCTCAACAATATCCGTGAGCATCCACATCTCTGCACAGCACAGTCTCTGGATTGTGAACTCAGTACTCACCAGCTCAAGCTCACCCGTGCCATGTAGACATCCACAACATCTGGTGTGTTTGTCCTCACAATGGCCGCCCCCCCTTGAACTTTAACCTGTGACGTCGCTGCTGCCTCCCCTGTCTCACTCTACAGTGCACACAGTGACCTGCTTCTCGTGTCCTGTTCTGCAGGCAAAAGCCACGCTGCACCTGCGAATCCGTTTCCTGTGGCTGCAAAGGCGAGTTCGCTGCAGGACGCCAACATGGACGCCGACCTCGACAGCATCTTGTGCTGGTTCTGGACAGCAGAGGGTTCTTTAAACACAAAAACAGTAAGTCAATAACAATAATAATAGAAAAGGCTTTTCAGAGAGGTTTTAGAAATCTTGCTTCAGTTGTTCATAAACAAAATAAAGAAGGTAGTCACCTGAAAATGCTCAAAGATAAGAAATTAAGAATCTTATTTCCATTAGGCTGTCCAAATAGGCCAGAAATAGAGTAAACCAATTTTTAGGAAGAATCATCAAGATGTCTAAAAACAACTATTTGTTATTATTAAAAAGGAAAATTGAAAATGTTGCTTACCTGATGTGGGGAGAAAAAATTATCAAGTTAGGCATGGTAGCACACGCCTGTGATTCTGGCACTTAGAAGGCTGAAGGGAATTGTGAGTTCTAGGCTATCCTGGCTACATAGTGAGACTAAGGCTCAAGAAAAGAAGGGAAAGTAGAGGGAGGAAGGAGGAGGATGGGGGGATTTATTGAAGAATTCTTATTAGATCAACCTCTCAGGAACCAATTGGTCACCGTAACCATTCATAGGATGTTCTTGTTGAATGGAGTGTTCAAATGACAGCCCTCAGCCCTCTGAGGAAGAGGCAGAGGAACACATGTCATCCTCATGTCCATGGTAACACTGAGGGGCATGGACTGTTCTCAGCCTCAGCCTACAGTGAGGACATTGAGGCTCAGAGGGGCCAAGGTAGCTTGGCCACAAGCACTTGATGATTACAGGCCCAGCCAGGCTCACATACTGTGAGGTAACCCCACATTGCACATTGCTTTGGTCAAATGCATCTGACTTTCATGTTATAACAAGCTAGGTAGAGGAGAGACTCTTGTTTAGTGACCATGTCATAACTGAGAGCTGCAGCCGAGATCTGAAGACAAAATGTCCCCTTCTTTGGTTTTTTTTTTTGTTGTTGTTGTTGTTGTTGTTTTTTGTTTTTTGTTTTTTTGGGGTTTTTTGTTTGTTTGTTTGTTTGTTTTGTTTTGTTTTTGTTTTTTCGTTACAGGGTTTCTCTGTATAACCCTGGCTGTCCTGGAGCTCACTCTGTAGACCAGGCTGGCGTCAAACTCAGAAATCCTCCTGCCTCTGTCTCCTAGAGTACTGGGATTACAGGTGTGCGCCATCACTGCCCGGCTTAAATGTCCCCTTCTTTAATGTAAAAATTTCAAGACATTGGGGATCCCCAGGTCATATACTGCAAGAGATTCCAGGGCCTGAGGGACCCTTGAGTGTATAGATTTAGCCCTAGTTTAATGGCTTTGGTAGGGCCTATTGACTCTAGAACTGGATGACTGAGCTATACCAGCATCACCTGTGGTGTCTATGAATGTGGGCATCCCTGCCCTTTGCTGCCCCCTTCAAAGCATGGGCATAGATAAAGACACACCAAGAGTCCCAGCTTCCTTGTGGGATCCTTGGGCTCAGATCTGTGATTGCATATACTGAAGGGCATTGGAAAACGAAGGGAAGGCTAAGGATTCTAAACCTATCTGCTGAGGCAGAAAACATTCAAACCTGTGTTTATGATTGACTACCTCTAATATTTTTCTAACAAATTACCTGGAATGGTTACTTCCTATAAGATATTATGCTATGATCTTTCCCTCAAACAATGAGGCTTAGGCTTCAGAGAGTGTATGCCATTACATCGTTAATGAATAAAAGGAATGAAACAGATCAATGTTCGTAGTACATTCCCAACCTGAGTCCTCTCTAGGATGTCCATGGAAAGGTGGACATTCATATTTGTACTTATACTGAATATTGGCAAAAACATTTCCCACAATGTAGGTAACATTTAAGCTTTAGTCATGAAGCTGTGCTCTGAGAAACAAAATCTGTCATATACTAGGTGATCAATGCAAATTTCATTTTAATTAATTGATAGATCTTTAGATACAGCCCATTATACTTAAGCCACTTTAAACGCCATAAAATTACCATATATATGGTAAGATATAGCTGACTATTTTATACAATATAATTACAGTCATATACCTAGTCTGTTCCTTTTTGTCAATGATGTCAATTGTAGTCATTTGAAAATCCTTTGACTTTTCAGCTAACCTTAATTTCATGACATCAGAACGCATGCTCTGACTGAATCAGGGTTTCTAGAGTGACCACAGTGCCAGTGGCATAAGACTTGCAGGTGTAGTAATTGTGTGTTCACTCCTGGCCTCTAGCTAAGGTTTCCTGAATTGAGTTTGGGCAGATGAGGGTGGGAAGTTCCCACTCAATCCTCAAGTACAGTGAAGTCTGAGGCCACTGGACACACACACACACACACACATGCACATGCACGCACACACACACACACGCTCACACATGCTCACACACATTCACACATGCTCACACATACTCACACACATTCACACATGCTCACACTCACACTTATACACATGCTCACACACACATGCTTACCCACACGTACACACACTCATACATGCACACTAATACCCACGCTCACACACATTCACGGGCACACACACTCTCTCTCCTTCTCTCTCTCTTTCTCTCTCTCTCTCTCTCTCTCTCTCTCTCTCTCTCTCTCTCTCTCTCTCTCACACACACACACACACACACACACAAACACACACACACACACACACACACACACACACACACAGTGAGGTCAGTGAGCTTTGCCCATGATTCTTTGCACAATAGCTAACTATGGAAGCAAATATCAATATAAATTTTCATCCCTCTTGCTCCCATCCAAAACCTTTTGCCAGGAGCTGTTTTAGAATTGTCTTGATTGACAGTAGAGTGCCTGCAGATGCCTGCACATGTTGTAATGGGTTGGTCCATATCTAAGGACTGAAGTAAAGAAAAGAAAAGCAGTTAAAATAATAATAGAAAAATGAAGACAAGCACATTAATACCTGCAGATTGAGTTTTGCAAGAGCCAGTATATTAAACATAGTGGGTAAAGTGAGGTAATTTAGAATAAAATTTTGTCTGGAGGAACTGAAGTTTTTCATTTTATGGTTGTTTTACGAGCATCGATGTTTGAAGAGCATCAATATGGGGGTGGAGAGATGCTCTGGGATTGAGAACACTTACAGTTAATGTATTGCACAGGCCTCAACATGGCTGACGAACCATCCCTAACTCTAGTTCTAGGGGAACTTAATGCCTTATTAAGGTTTCTGCAGGCACTGTATATATGTGACCCACACACATACACACATGCAGACCCAATCACCAATGAATGTAAAATAAGAAAAAAATAGTATCAATATCCCAACCAATGTCAAGAACCTGGGAGATCCTAGAGATAGGATAAAGAAGACATTAGTTTCATATCTTAAGGCGTTAAGAAGAAAGACAGGTATAAATCTCAGGGACAATGAAAAGTTAGACAGAAATGCATGGCTCAAATATAACGCCACATGGGGCATGATTTTAAGCAGATGGTTGAAAGCCAGAAAGGATTCCATCTGCATTTTCTCAGCTGAAGGGATCATAAGACTGGGGAATCTCAGCAGAAAACAGGTATTACAATGGTTACTATGTCATAAAAATGATTTGTTTTGTTTTTTTAAACCCACAGCCCCTGCTGTGAACAGAACACAAATGCTAGCACCCTTATGAAATGTAAAACACAAGCACAGAAAATAGAGATTAAGAGGGGACAGAGGAAGGGCAGGCATGCTCTGGGCTTCTTTCTGCTGAGTGGGTAATATGGATGTGCCCACTATTGGTTAAAGAGAACCAGTAGAGGTTAGAAAGTGCCAAACCAGTACAGAGAATGCACAGAAGCAATCCAACCCACTTATAAAGTGGAGAGTCACTAGACAATATCTAACGATAGCAGTTCAAGAAATACTGGTGCTGACATCAGAACTAATTCCAGAAATTGTTACAGGCAGTTTCACCCCGCCTTTCTCTTGAGAATGTCTGCCATTACAGGTCCTACGGGTAGCCTCATTTAGGGGCGCAAAACACGAGGAGCAGACCCCTACTCCCTCAACCACCCACCCCACCCCACCCCTGCCATCACACATGCAATCAAAGAAACAACCATGCTCTGCATCACATAATCCAGGCTTAACTACAGGTGTGTGCTTATATCGCCTCAAACCAAATTAACTTCTGCATTTTCTGGCCACTGTCCCAACTAGGGACATGAAAATGATTTATTAAAAGCATGCTGTGTCAGTAACTTCATCTGCTTCCTGTGGCTGTGGCAAGCCAGTTCTTCTCTAATGCTGGGCTCTTTGAAGTCGGCAGGTTTGGGTTATTCACCTGGCTTTGAGCCTGTTGACAATGAACTAACTGGTAAGACTAGTATACATTGAAAAGCCTCCGTGGGATTTGGGTGTGAACTGGGAATTCCCTGCTGCTACTCAGCTGCTTATCCAGCACAGAGCACGATTAACTTTGCAGTGTATGTTTTAAACTCTTCATGTTTCCCTTGTTGTTTTTTGTAACCAATCATATTTTTACTACATAGATTTCTCATCCTCGAGAACTGGGGTGCATCATATACAAGTTTACGCTTTGTCATTTTGCTGTCTTCTACAACTTCCTATCCTCTGACATCTTACTAAGAAATGTATTAAGGGATTGCCTTAAAACCTTCTCATTGATGTTTCACTGTCTCAAATACCGTTTGGTGAGCGTTAGAGTGTTTCATGAGTGATGTGTGTTGGTCCTGCGTGACTACGTTTAAAGGCATTCGATAGCCAGCCCTCATGCCCTGTTGCCTATTTTAATCTAGATGCACATCATCCTGTGCGGCTGGCTTTACTGCAAATAATTGTTTGTGAGATATAATACTTTCTGTTAGTGTGTATGCTCAGTGGGTAGAGATGCAGGGCACTGCTAAATCTATCGTTCCGATAACGTGTGAAGTATCTCTGCCCCACTTTCTATATGAGTCCCTAGGTTAGAAGACACGAGTACTTTCCACTTTTCACGTCTCCCTAGTGTGGAATATCCCACCATGCACTTTGGTTTGTGCAGTTCTTGCCATTTTTTGCAAGTTTCCTCAATGCTGACCATTACAGTTCTCCTAACGCAGATGGTATTGTTCCTTTAGAGGAGGGCTCTGAATTGAAGAAGCACAGGCATTAAGTAACCTTTGAACATGAACACTTTCTCTGAGACTCTCTGATTCTTTATGCCTACCCAACACCTTGCCCCTATTCCACTGAGTGTTAAAGATATAAAAGCAAACTAGTGTACCAAAGTTTGACCTCTGTGTATCACCCAAGAATGCTCCAGCCTTTTTTCATCTTGGAGCCATTCAGCTCGATGAAGAAAATGCTTGGATCCACTATTTCCTCTTGATTGGCTCTTTCTTTGCATTGCCTTCACTATTCTGTATTAATGGGTAATCTTGCTGAGTTCAAGTAGAGGAAACAGAGTTTATCAAATGATCACTGGGGAGAGAAAGCAATGAATGTTAATCTGTTTAACACTTCAGAATAGCAATTCAGTCTTACAACTGTAAGGAACCCGTTGACACAGTTGAAATTCTAGTGTATTTTTAACGGCACCTACAATACTACTTAAGGTTAAATGACATCATTACAGAAGATATGAAGTAAATCTGGTATATCATCTAAATGACTTCTTAAAACAACATCATCTTTTACTCCAAAAATAGCAAAATATTTAATATGTCAGTTATAAACTTCAAAAAAATTTGAAGAACAACTTGAAAATCTTAAGATCCTTTTTAAATAGCATTCTTTTTGTAAGGATAAGTTTGTCTGAATTATTCCAGTTTGTTTTTGTTTTTGTTTTTGTTTTTGTTTTTTACTATGTTAAAGCTATAGTAAAATACTGCAGGTCCCTTAGTATTCATAATTCTCACTAATGCAACTAATTCAGCAACTAGAGGAAAAACTTCATTCCACCTAACTGACTAATAACTAATATTTATTTCCATAGTTGGAATGTTAAAGATCTAGAATCTAATAATGCTGTTTACGTCTCAGCAAATACAGGCGAGACAGAAGTGGTCTTTGTCCCAACATTTGGACCTTGTTGTTTGAACCTTTACAGAAGTCCCAGAGAGTACACAGGATTTCCAGATCCCTATGATGAGCTGAATACAGGAAAGATTGGTTTATCATTTGCGGCTGTGATTAATGGACACTGGTGAATGGGATCCCTTCTTACAAAAGTAATAAGTATCTCATGGGAGAGGCATTTACATTCTTCACTCCTAATGCAGACCTGCCACTCAGCTGATAAAGTGTTAAAGGAGAGAATTCTTACTCTTCTTACATCTTAGAAATAAAGACTACAAAAAGGATCAGAAGACCAGGCACCTTTAATCTCAGCACTCAGGAGGAGGAGGAGGCAGGTAGATCTCTGTGAGCTTGAAGGCAGCCTGGCCTTTACAGTGAGTTCTCGGTCAGTCAGAGCTACATAACAAGATCCTATATGAGAGAGAGAGAGAGAGAGAGAGAGAGAGAGAGAGAGAGAGAGAGAGAGAGAGAGAGAGAGAGAGAGAGAGAGAGAAGGATCCTGGTGACTGAGTCATACAGTGGGGTAAGTGAAATCCCACAACCGTCCACTCAACTTCACATTAATGGAAAACATCAACAAAGCAGATGACCAATGCTGGCCTCCTTCTCTAATGCATATTCCAGATCTATGATGACATGACAGTGGAGACCCTGATCTGTGCTTGAGCACCGTCTCACAGATGGGAAAGTCTCTTTTGACTGCAGTAGAAGTTAAATGTCTCTTGGTCATTTCTGCCCTACCCCCACTCCCGGTGCTCAAAAAAAAACAAAAAACAAAAAAAAATGATAGAAAGCTGTGGCTAGGGGACAGTGAAGACAGACGAGGACTTGAGAGCCTTCTATTTCTCTCCAGAAGATTCTATGGGCAACCACTATTGAGTAGGATGGGAGGAGTATCTACTTTTGACTTCCGTATTTTAGCACACCCAAGTCATCTTGGTCTTTTGCTTCCTGACGATTCTGAGACTTGTCTGGTTGCCACACTACAGTTTCTTTATTATGAGAAGAGGAGAAAGGGATCCACATTCATAAATAGACAAAAATTCAGGGTTGTTCCCGATGACCTGAGATGGAGGAGACTTGGAGCCTGTTCTCCTTCACTGCCCTGCTTCAGAAACTGCGTCCAGGTCCAGAGTACGATGGCTTCAAAGCCTCCAGCGTTGGTCAAGCTAAGACCCTTTTCTGTTTCTACCATTGCATCTCATGGCATCATTTGGAATCCATCTGAAAGTTAATGACTCTTCCTTTAGATATTAAAGACTTGTTTGTTTGTTAAAGTAGTGCTAGCCTGATCTGATCCATAGACATTCTTTAGCTGTGGTCCCTGTCTATGGGAATAATTTTGTGTTCTTGCTTTTTTAGGGAGAAGGGGTGGCCTACAGAGGCAGAATCTTGGTTGAACTGAACATGTTCCTTGAAAAGAAACCACCAGAAACCACTCAAGCCCATTTGAGCCCATTTCAAATGATGACCTTCTGGTTGTTGAGGTAAATGTCAGGGAGAACATAGCACAGGATTCAAGGGATTGGAGAGTCTAAGAGTCATCTGTGGGAGAGTTGGAGAAAGATCTGCATCAGAGAAATTCATTCCAACATTCCCTTGATATATCCATGACAGCCCTTTGAAGATAATGAGGCTTGCTTCAGCTACTGCAATGTTAATTGGTATATTAGTCTTTGGTAGTCTGACCAAAATTGAAGAATAGACAACTTCTGGGTAGAAGAATTAATTTTGGCTCACTGTTTCTGAAGGTTTGGTTCATGGTTGTATAGTCCCATGTAAACCAGATAGAACAGGATTATGAAAGGCATGTGTGACTGAGGAGCTTCTTCATTGTGGAAAAGCAACAGAGAGAGGGAACAGAAAAAGAAGGCAGTATCTTACACTCCCTTGTGACTTGCATCCTGTACCTCTTACTGTCACCAACTCTTGACACTGCCATCATGATATACATTCAGCAAAGGATAATCCATTGATTATATCCAAGAGTCCTTGTCTCTGGAAACACAGAGAAATACCTATAGGCATGACTAATCTCGTTTTGTTAATCCAGTCATTCTTGAGATAAAGACTGGCCACCATATATATGTTTATAAGGACAGAGTACGCAAACAGTGCCCTTAGGTGGAGAGGTTGTGAGGAAGAGCTCTTCCCCTGGATGGCTTTAGGTACCAGAGTTACCCCATTTCTACTTTCACAGGCAGCTGCTACATCTGAGGCTTCATAGCGATAAGGGCAGGCCTGCTTCCTGCTGGCATTACAATGGCTTTAAGTCCCTTTTTACTTCAAGCCAGAAAGTCTAAGTTCACCTCTCTCTTTCTGAGACTCTCAGGTCAATGTTCTTGGGACACACAAATCTGAGCTGTTTGGCAGAGTAGCTGACTCTCAGACACTCCTCTGTCCAGGTCTCTCCTGGCTCGTTTTAGATTGCCCTGGGCCACCAACTCCCTCAGGGTGCCACACCCTCCATTGGGAGAACGGAACATTTCTCTCATTTTCCCATGTTATTGAGAAACCAAGCAGCAACTTTAGAAAAGATGTCAGCTCTGAGCCAAGTAAACAGCAGGACGGCTGACATGAAGTGGCTGCTGTCAGAGCCGTGACCTGGGGCAGCTCTCTCAGTCTCTGTTTATCAGCCTTCCAGTCCATTTCCAATCTGCCTTCTTAAAGCTTGGCCCAGTCAGTGCTTTGGGCACATTCTTATCTCTGCTCTCAGGTCCAGGTCTGAAGAGTTCTCTGCTGAGCCAGTGCAGTTTTCTTTCTTGAAGTCAACTAATGTCTGGCAGTTATAAAGTCTGACCCCTTTCAGGATGACCAACAGGAAGAATAGCCACTTACAGCAGCAGAGATTCTTCCCTCCCCGACCCTCCAAGGCCTTGTTCATGGACTGCCAGCAGGACGATTAGGTCAGGCTGGTAGCTGAAGCAGTGCTGATGGACTTTTGCATCATACACATTTGGAGTTTGGGACATTAGGAGCTCAGCCTTTGGGTTGCACCAATTTCAGTCCTTTGGCTCCTTCCAGAGCAGAGGCTAATGTTCCCCCCTTCTTCCCAAGACTACCTTTCTCTTTACCCCCTCACTTTGACTCTCCTGGGAACAAGGTACAGGGTACAGCTGTACACGGGGAGGCGGGGGGGGGGGAGGCAAGTTAGCCAAGGTCATAGCCTGGTCAAAAATGCTGTCCTGGAAGTTTATGTTACCATATAGGATGACTCCATTTAGGTAATATAAATAGTGAAAGAACTATAGTAGCCATTTGCTGTTAAACCCATGCATGAAGATTACCAAGAGGAAGGATGTGTGATCTGTCTTGGATGTATGTTCACATGTCTGCCTCTAGAATCCAGAACTGCTTACAGCTTTTCTCATACTTAGCCAATCTCTTAAGGCAGGTTCACAGGCTATCAAAGTAAGCCATTAGGAAATAACTGCTAAGAAATCACTAGTCCTTCTCCATCACCTAACCCCAGACATTAAAAAAAAAAAAAAAATTCTCCAGTAAATGCCTTAGCACCATTCGTGACTTTGGGTTTTGATAACTCCTGAGTTATCTCATTCTCTTGGTGTATAGCATAGAATGGTTGTGCTAAGATGAGACCTTAAATCAAGTATCATCAAAGGCGAGTATATGAATGCCCCCCTAGACCTTTTCAACCACAAGGCATGGTCAGCAGGGAGAGGGAGGCTCTGTGGTCCATTCATCCCAACACAGGTACAGCAACTTTGCATTAAGATCAGAAAATGTCCCCCCTACTCCTAATTTTCAATTACTTTGTTATAATTCTTGGGAATATCCCAAAATGTGATGAGGCTGTTGTATTCAGAGAATTGCTATAATCTCAGAAGCAGACCTTGTAAGTTAGTATGACCTGAGCATTTTTGTCACCCCTAAAGTCATATGTTCAAATCTAACCTCCAGAGTAAAGGAGTTAGGAATTAGGGCTTTCCAGTGGTGATCAGAAGATGAAAGCTCTAGCCTCAAAAGGGCATTAGTCACCTTAGAAATAATGCCCTGGAGATGAGATTACTCCTACCACATGAAGACATATTGAGAACAAAGGCCAAGAAAAGGTCCTTTATTAGATATCTGATATATCAGTTATCCAGAACTGGGACAAATACATAGTCACCATTTATTTGTTATACAGATGATGGTATGGTATTTCTGTTATGGATGACCAGATGGATTAAGATATAATTATACCAGTTTACTAGCCAAAAGGATTAAGAGTAACCAAATGCCTTGGCCTCTCATGCTGACTTGTCAAGCTAAATCCAATACAGCAGGCTCTTTGTTGGCTCTTCAGGAGAGCTTCTTTATTTGGATTCCATGAGTTCATGCTGAGAGACACAGGGCAAACCCATTTTCTGCTGGTTTTTACCGCAGACATGGAACTCAAAGAAATGGACTCCCACTCCCTGCACTACAGCCCTGGCTAGAGTCTTTTTTTTTTTTTTTTTTTTTTTTGGTTTTTTGAGACAGGATTCCTCTGTGTAGTCCTGGCTGTCCTGGAATTCACTCTGTAGACCAGGCTGGCCTCGAACTCAGAAATCCACCTGCCTCTGCCTCCCAAGTGCTGGGATTACAGGTGTGCCCCTCCACGCCCGGCTCTGGCTGGAGTCTTTATGTCCACTTTACAACATATTCAACTCTATAAAGATTTTTACCACATGGTGAGGATAAATTAGGAGAGAGAAAAAAAGAGAAGCAGGCAGGTGGGAAAGTGGGACATCCCCATGTACTGCTTAGTGCAGGATTGCCCAGGAGGAAAGCTACATGTGTCGTGTGGACCTTCAAGGAAAGCTGAAGAAGGTGACTGACCTCTTGGTGACAATGAGCCTGAGCAGTCATAGACTGTACCTGAGTTTTAAATATGTCATCTGCTTGGGAGGCAGAGGCAGATAGATTTCTGAGTTCGAGGCCAGCCTGGTCTACAGAGTGATTTCCAGGACAGCCAGGGCTACACAGAGAAACCCTGTCTCGAAAAAACAAAAATAAACAAATAGATAAATAAGTAAATAAATAAATCATTCAGATCTAAGGGTTGTGGAGAAATGCCATGATGACCTTCTAGCTATTACAATATTCTGTGGGCTTTTGTTTATTTCTTGATTTGGGGTTTTAGTTGTCGTCAGCATGCAATTACATCCAGGCTCCTTCTGTTCACACTGAACAACCTTAATGAAAGAAGGAGAATGGGAGTGGGTGAGAGACCTGCTGAGTGCCAAGAGATAAGAAGGCCCATTTCCTTCATTTGCTTAAAAACTGAAGGCCAAAAATGAAAAGTACCAACGATGTGTATGAGCCACTGCATCCGCCAGTGGTGGCCATCAAAGAACAGCCTGCCATTAGCCTGAACAAAAAACAGAATATGTTCTCTTCATAACAAATAATTATACACAGATATTGAAATAACTTATACCACACACTTCATTAATAAAAATGGGGGCGGGGTGGGGGGAAGCAAACAACCAAAAAGAGTAAGCCAAAAAACAAAAAACAAAAAAAAAAAAAAAAAAGACCAAAACAAAACAAAACAAAAACCACAAACAAACAAAAAAACCCAACCAACTAGCAGTTCAAAGGCACGAGAGAAGCTTGGGGCCTAAGCGCACCCCAGCCATGGCGCAGCGGGATCTGGGGCAGAGTGAAATGGACATCTATGCTCAGCTCAGCCTAGAACATGATCCTGGTCATTGTCCTACAAAGGCTGTGTGTTTGGGGATAGCTCTGAGACCGCAGTTGAAAGGGAACTTGTTTGTCAGAGTCAAGAGTGACCCACTCCCTGGAGCAGAACTGCCCTGGTTCTGGGTGGGCCTGGTGGATGGATCTCACCAGGGGACAGCAGCAGCTCCAGCCTGGTGCTTCCATAGAAGGCTCCAGGCAGAGAAAAGAAGACCAAAGGTTGTAAAGGCAGCATTATTCGAGCACCTACTGCCTTTGTGGGCCTCTGGTGTAGTTTCCTTTTTTTCATTGTCATTCTCTGGTCTGTTTTCTGTTTTTGCTTTGCACTTCCTGCTTTTTTATTAACCCATACACAATTACTTGTTGTCTGATTTTGCTGAAGCTACAAGTCAGACAATAAATACTTGCTGCAGTAATGTCTGTCCAAGTGGCTGACTATAAGCACTTCAGAATATGTTCATCCAAAGGGCATTTTTAAATGAAGGTGATTAATTTCGCCATTTTCGTTTATCTTAAAGCATTTCAGGACAGACAGCTTACCCCACCACCTCTTCTGTTTACTCTTCTTGGGGGTGGTGTAAGACTTCTTCTTTCCTAAAACCTCCACAAAGTCTCAACACAAGGAGAAGGAGAGGTAGGCTCTTTTTAAATGTTGTAGTCAAAGTATGTCCACCTTGCAGCTGCTTACCAGCAAAGATCAGACTTGCTCGAAACATTCCTTCCTCATCCTGATTCTAGGCCTTTACATGTCTGTAATTTAGCTTTCCTTGATAGTAAGCAGTTTTGCCCTTAAGATTTGCTATGCAGAGAGATCCCAGAACCAAAGCCGAAGAACCCAGTGTCTCTAAATCATGTTTATGTTTCTACCTCTCCTTAAGCTCTCAGTTACCTCATCTCAAGCAGCCGGACTCTGGGGCAAGTGAGCAGACGGTAGTGGAGCTCCTTATTGTGCTTGGACTTGTAAAGTGGTCCAAAGTGGGTCCATCTTTGTCTGACAGTGTATGCCAGTCTTGACTAATTGTGGTGATTGCAAGAAGCCCAAACTTCTTTCCAGAGGTCAGGTGTCCCAGTGGGAGGAGCCTGGGAAGCCTTTTGTGGGCAACTGTGCAGGCATTGCATGAGAACATCCTGGGGTTCCTGATGGAATCTTGACTTCCATGTCTGTGCAGCACAAATTTAGCCAGATACATCGTCTTCCCCACTCAGCAAACACCCCATGCTCTCTCTTTGTTCCCTTCGGAACAATCACAATCCTTCTTTCTGGATCCTGTATTGGGTTTTAGGTATTTTGTTTGTTTGTTTCTATTGCTGTGATGAGATACTGGACAAAAGCAACTTTTAAAAAGAGGGGTTAATTTTGGCTTAGAGTTGAGAGTACATTTCATTGTGATAAGGAAGACATACTAGCAGGAGCTTGTGCCAGCTACTCGCACCAATTACCTGGGAAGCTTTAGCCTGGATATTTGAGTTTAAAAGCTTCCTATCTAGCCTTCTGCTCTGGTACTGGTGTTGCAGGGGACACTGAGGCCATTTATCAGGGGCCTGATGCTACTGAGCCATCCTTGCAGTGAAGTTCCCTGAATTATACATGATTCAAGTATGCTGGGAGATTCAGAAGCTTAAATTTGAAATTTCTAAGGATTTAAAAGAAAGAAGTTATTTGTATTAGTCATACTTTTTCTTTATTATGGCTTCATCATAAAGCAGGACAAGGTGACTGTCATAATCAGCTCCCGTTTTTCTTTTTGATCTGCCCAGAGCCCTACCTCATGCACGGTGATGGTCTCACAGTTAGGGTGGGTTGTCTCGCTTCCATAAACCAAGTCTAGAAATTGTACCTCAGACTCAGGGCCCAAATCATAGTTCCTTTTTTAAAAAAAACAACTTCCCTTTTCTTAAATCATGCTTAGCATTTTATAAAGAAGACGTTATGTTGCATATAAAATTATGACTGCAATTGAAAGTGAAGCTGAGATCGCAGCCAATGATTTAGAAAGAATTCTGCAAGAGCTCAGAGGAGTTTCTGACGGAACTTTCTTAGGGGGTTCTGCTTTATCTGCTAGGTCAAAATGCCTTTCACCAAAATGGCAACTTCATGGTCATGAGCTTTCTAGAGGACTGCTCCCTTCTCTTTATACCTCTACAAGACTACAAGATGATAAAAGTTCTCACAGAAACCAGGCATGGCGAGGCATGTTTATAATCCCAGCACCTAGAGACTGAACCAAGGGGTTGTGAGTTCAAAGCCAGCCTAGGCATAGTGAGAGCTTGAAACAAAATAAAGCCCGTTCTTAAAGCAGCCCCCTCCCCACCAAAAATAAAAATAGAATCACTCTAGAATCTAGCGGTTTTACATCTGAGTGCAGATTCAAAGGGTTTGGAAGCAGGAGCGTACACACCCAGTGTTGTTCATCATAGCCAAAAGGTAGAAGCTACTATCCAATGTTATCATCATAGCCAAAAGGTGGAAGCTCCGTGTGTATCCATCACTAGGTTACTAGATAAACAAATGAAGTGTCTCCATACAACAAAATAGTACTGGGAAAGGGTTATGTGAAGGTATGTGTGCTGCAACATGGATAATATAGAAAACATTGTGCTAAGTGAATTATGCACAGCACAGGATGGTAGCTGCCCAGGGGCTAGTGGAAAGGAGAGATGCAAAGTTTTTCTTTGAATGTCAGCTTTGCAATGTGAAAAGAGTTCATTTGAATAGATGCAAATGTACCTGGGTCGTTGGTGATGTGAATGTACTTGAGTCCTAAAATGGTAAATCTTTATATGTATATGTATTTTCTTATGTATTTATATATATATATATATATATATATATATATATATATATATATATATATATATATATACACACACACACACATAGGCACAAATAATCATACGTACCATGGTTTTTAAAATTGGTGTGTAATGGGGAAAGTACCCTCTATATAATGATGGAGACATAAATTTGTGCTTTTTAGAAAAAGATCATTGATTTGGGGGTCAGAGGGCTGGATAGATGACTCAGCATTTAGGATCACTTACTGCTCTTGCAGAGGGTTTGATATGAGGCCTTACAACCGTCTATAATTCCAGTTTTAGGGTACCCAACACTTTTATAACCCCTGTGGCTCCTGCAAAGACGTGATTCACATTACATACAAGGCACTCAGGCACACACACACAGACACACACACACACTAGAGTAAACTTGTTTTCAAAAAAAAAGATAATTTAAATAAAGCCATAGGACCTGGGAGAAGTTGAGGGGGGATGAATAGCACAACAATACACTGTGTAAAATTCTTAACAACTAATAGGGCAGTGGTAAAAAAGCTATAATCAATGACTAGATGGTAACAAGATGTTTGCTTGGTTTTGATTGAATTGAGTGGGAAAGTGTCTTTCAATACTGAGAGGGTTCAGACTTCGGATCACCTTAGTTGGTAAGATGCATGGGAAAGGCTCTCCCTTTACCAGGATGTTTTTTTCAAGTACTCCCTTTAGTGATGTAAAGTAGATGCCTCCTCAGGAGTCCTGGGGAACTGGAAGGGCACTGTGATAGCTTGAACACGGAACAGGAAGGGCACTGTGATAGCTTGAACACGGATGTATGAGGAAGAAAGAAAAAACTTGTAAATAATTATGTCTGGTTATGCTTAATAAATAAAAAGAATCTTGGTTTAGTTTTGTTTTTGAATGTTTTTGAGGCCATTGTCTGGGTATCTCTATAAATAGGTGTCCAAAGTTGTGCCTCATACAAGCAAGCCCCACCCAATTAGTGATTCATTCGGTTGAATAAAGACCGTGGTACAGATAAGAAGAGAAGGAAAGGATCAGTTAAATTATTCAAGAGAAGAGAGAGACAGACAGAGAGACAGACAGACAGAGAGACAGACAGAGAGAGAGAGAAAGAGAGAGAGAAAAGAGACTGAAGGTGGATTAGAAAAAGGGAGGGAATATAACTCCACTCATTTTTAAGTTGAAAATTAAAATCTTTATTGTTATTTTTGATTAGGAAATTAATACTTAAGCGACTCAAAATATCAAACACATATAAGTTAGAAAGAAAGTTGCCATATCTCTCCGCCTTTTATAGTATTGCTGTTATATTCTTCCAGACCCTCTACCTGTGCATCAATATTAAAAAAATATTTATTTAATAAATTCACTTTAAAGATATTCTTTTGAAGCAGGGGATATATTTCTCTGGTAGAGTACTTGCCTAGCATGTATAAAGGTCTGAGTTTAATCACCAGCAAAATAAATAATAAGATAACATATTTCCCTTTCCTATGCTTGCACTAAGGCTTAAGTTGTTATGAGTTTTTATCCTATTATAACAGTAACATAATTTGTTTGAAGCATGACTTGCGGACATTTGCATTGTTTTCCCCTTCTGATAATCATTTCCATGGTGACAACCCTTTAGTCTCTGCCCACTAACAAGAGACGGAGAGTCAAGGGATCTGAAAACATAGTCCTGTGGCATTTAGTACAGCACTAATTAACTAGGCTTAGCCTTTGGTCTGCTGGAAATCCACGTATAAATACAGACATGTGAGACGGTCCTGAACCTTATGTGCGTTCCTTCTGTTTAGAAATACCAGCGAAGGCTGAAGTGCAGCCTGTCTGCCGTCTTCCATTCAGCCATCATGTTGCAAGATGTCGGTGAGGCCATTCAGTTCGAAGTCAGCATCGGGAACTATGGCAACAAGTTTGATGCAACCTGTAACCCTTTGGCATCAACAACTCAATACAGCCGCGCAGTGTTTGATGGTAAGAGTGGTGTGAAGTTCTCTCCTGTTCGTGCTTACAGAGGGTCCATCTCAGCACAAGAGGCACACGCTGTATTTAGCTCTGATGGCTATTATCCCCAGCTTCTCATTAGATAATGTAAGAAAGAGCATTGGACGTTAGGTACCCACAAGAGTCGTTACACCCATGGGCCAGTGTCCCAGGCTGGACACCAGAGTTCATGAAATCCCAAGGTGATGACCCCAGTAAATACCACACTCCCTCAAGCAGCTGTACCCCACCAAGTGCAAATCCCCTTTAGATTCCTCAGTTGACAATGGTCGCACTCTGGCTCAGACACTGGAAAAGCCAGGCTTTTGATTCTTACTAGTAGTTACCCAGTTCTATCACCTAGTTCTCTTTTAGAAGATTTTTTTTTCTTTTTAATTGTGTGTGTATGTATCCGGCTCTATGCACATAAACAGTCCAACAGAATTGCTATATTTTTACCTAAAATTTTTTTTGCCCATGCTGACTTAAAACATAAAAAGCCCTAGTGAGTGTGAAGTGTTTAGTCTTAATTGCAGAAAGTCTCTTGAGTAATGCCAAGCCCGTACCAGCAGCCAAGGTTTGCAAAGAACAGAGGATGGGTCAACTTCAAGTGTCCCTGTTTTCTGAATCCTGACTCTCCATATCAGGGAACTACTATTACTACTTACCTTGGGCCCACACAAAGCCCATCGTCACCCTGACTTCCTACTGGGAGGATATTAGTTACCGCCTGGACGCAGTGAATACTCTCCTAGTCATGGCAGAATGGCTGGTGAGTTATCTGTGCAGCATTTACTTTTAGCAGACAGTAAGGTAAACATGGGGTAATACACACCCTAGGCATCTGTAGTACCATGTCTCCAACACACAGTGGTCAACAGTAGAGCAGATTACCAACAACGGAGGGAAATGGTACCCGTGCCTGTCCTTTCCCCCTGGCCATTCTACCCTTTACTAAGGAGTTACCTCTGTCCATCCCATAGACACAGCACCAGGACACCCACCCTCCAGCCTAAGAGGAGGAAAAAAACCGAGAATGTGACAAGAGTCTCTCTTTAGGAAACACCCAGATTTCTGCTCACTTTCCATTCACCAGAATTCCAGTTGTACAGCCACACCCACCACAAGGAAGTCTATCTTAGGTTTAAGTGAGTGCTTGCTTTCTGACTGTCAAAGAAGGGAGGATGCCACAGGGCAGAGGAAAGGGAACTGGTGTCAACATGATTTGCATATAAAGGGCACCTTGTTCCAATAGCCTGGTTTGCAATTTGTATTACTTTGCTCTATTACAGAGAGAATTTCTGCTATGGGAAGGCCCACCAGTCTCTGCTCTTGCTTCAGACTGGGGGAACACTCCTTCCCTGAAGCCTGGAGGAGGTTGGGGGGTGTTTCTCTGGTAGACCTGCTTAAGAACAGACAAGATGGTCTTCTTGACACTGGTAGGCTACAAGAGTGAGGAGAAAGGGCCACGTTTGAGACACTTCTACTTAATGTAAGATACTAAGCTATTTCTATAAATCCCACCCAGCATTAATATTAATTTAGAGTGCAAATGGGTGGGTGGGGAAGGAGTGTTTGGGCATAATCTATCCATCTCATATGTATGGAAATATCACATTAATCTCATTAATATGTGATTGAAATAAGTTAATAACAATATTGTTTCAGTTTACAGTATTTGATAAATGTTAGACCAAGATATATGAGAAAATATCTGATGAAAAACTCTATAGCAAACTAAAAATATTGCTTTTTGATATGCAGGCTGCTTTATATCAAAGATAGATAGATAGATAGATAGATAGATAGATAGATAGATAGATAGATAGATAGATAGAGATAGATAGAGATAGATTGATATAGATATAGATAGATAGATAGATAGATAGATAGATAGATAGATAGATAGATAGATAGATACATAGATAGATATAGATGTAGATGTAGATATAGATATAGATATAGATATATAAAACCATCTTTCTATACCACCAACATGGTGCATGTGAATGTCCTGGCTGATGCCCTCAAGAATAGCAACAAGGCATGTGCCAGGTCCTTAGTAGGTTCCAAAGCCATAGTCTGGTTTCGGCCTATGGCGAGGGATGTGGTTGCATGAGGGAACTGGAAATCACTGATGACCACAGAGCTGAGAAGACAGCGGTCAGAAGACAGAACCTCACAGGCAGTGAGTGATCAGAGTGATCAGGCTCAATGGAACCTGCAGCTTCAATCCATCGCTTGGTTTCATTTGGCTGATAACCCCAGGGAGCATCACAGACCAAAGTCCTTACAAATAAAAGGCCTCCACGTGTCGGGGGTGGGCGCACAAATACTCAAGGATGACTGGACTTCAGTGTGATTTCCTGATTAGTAAAGATGGAATGGAGGCAATGGATAGATAGTCCTGTGACTAAGAGTGTTTGCTGCCTTTCCAGAGGACATGGGTTCTCTTCCTAGAACTCACAACCACCTGTAGCTCCCATTCCAAGGGATCTGTTGCCCATTTTTTGGCTTCCAAAAGCACCAGGCATATGTGTGGCACACAGACATACATGTTGGCAAACACTTGTGCCCATAAAATAAAAAAACGAAAAAAAATTAAATTTAAATATTTATACATTTTAATTTATAAAAATTTTAAATTAATATTTGTAAAAATAAATAAAGCTGAAATTGAAATGCGGTATCATTTTTAGATTTATTTATTTATTTTATGTTTTTGAAGACACTGTCGATGTCTTCAGACATACCAGAAGCGGCATTAGATCCCCTTACAGATGGCTGTGAGCTACCATGTGGTTGCAGGGAATTGAACTCAGGACCTCTGGAAGATCAGTTAGTGCTCTTAACCACTGAGCCATCTCTCCAGCCCAAAATACAATATTTTTTTATTAGTTTCCATTTTCCTTCCTCAAGGGAGTTGGTGGAGAATCAGACAACCTTCTAATTATGTTGGGGCCATTCTTCAGGGTTTTGTTTTTTTGGTTTATGCCCTGGTTCCCCTTATCCTCTTCTTCCACTGACCGAGTTGTCTGAGCTCAGGCTGGTCTTGACAAAGAGAGTGACTTCCCTGACCTTGGCTAGGCAGAGCAGGCACTCCCTTCCTCTCTTTGTTGGCAGATGCTCAGCTCTAGCACATCAGCATATGCTGGGCTTAGCTTGTACTTTCCCAGCTCCAGCCCTGAAATAACCATTTCTCTGAGATGCTGTGGTCATTTTAATAGGAAGTGACATTTGAAAAACAAGATCTGGGTACTAGAGTGCTTATGGTTACTATACTGTTGCTTATAGGCCTTGTGGCCAAGAAGTTCATGGTCACACTCATATGCATGGGCATATACATACATACACACAGATATATGTATAAACTTATTTCTATATCTGTTAAAATATTGAAGGCCAGAATGGTGCCTCCAATTTTAATCTACCACCAAGGACTTAGTCTATCTTTCCTTCAGTGAGATCCCAGTTTCTGCTATCCCAACTGTAATCATTCATTTGTTCAAACTTAAACTCCACACATCAGCCACTGTGAGCAAGTTCACAGTGATTCAAGTTTGATACTTTTGGATTTCCTTTGCCCTGAAACTAAGGACAAATAGCTAAAGTACTATTTTCATAGGTTACATGGGTTAGTTCAGCTGTCCATCTGAAATATAACTGAGCCCATACTATTTCCACGTATATCCTTTTGTGGGTTCCCTCACCTATTCCTGATGGTTTCTTTCTGTTTATTTTTGGAGTACATAAAATATTTACATAGTTCCAAAGGTCAAGAGACAGGATAAGGTTTTCGCTATTGCTTAAACTTATCAGTGTCGATTGCATTTTGAATAAAGGTAAATAGCACAAAGCTATGGTAAATATCACTGAGTGAGAAACAAAGCCCTCTGGCTTCCTGTAACTAAATCTTTTTATGTCCCTGACCCCATGCCCACCCTCTACCCTGCCTTGGAAATAACACTTTCTTGAGTATAATGGCAGAGTTATCAGTTCTCTCTCCTCTTTCTTAATTCTTCAGCAATCAAATATAGAGGCTGTAAAATCAGGGATCCAAGGTAAAATTCCTGCAAACCAGTTGGCGGAGGTGTGGCTGAAGATGATAGATGAAGTCATAGAAGACATGAGGTACAGTAATCGGCCTCCTATATCCTCATCCCAGCATGCCCTGAATTCTTAGACTGTAAATGCTTCTCGAATCTTGTCAAGTTTTTCTCTGGAAAGGAAAGGAAAGGAAAGGAAAGGAAAGGAAAGGAAAGGAAAGGAAAGGAAAGGAAAGGAAAGGAAAGGAAAGGAAAGGAAAGGAAAGGAAAGGAAAGGAAAGGAAAGGAAAGGAAAGGAAGGATGGAAGGAAGGAAGGAAGGAAGGAAGGAAGGAAGGAAGGAAGGAAGGAAGGAAGGAAGGAAGGAAGGAAGGAAGGAAGGAAGGAAGAGAAATGCATTTGGGCATTGTTTTGGGCTCCTTGAAAGTCCCACCCCACCCCAGAAGAAGTTTCTGAATCACACAGAAAACCTCCATTCTCTGGTTTGGTGCCAAGTCTAAAGTAGCCCAGGGAGGCCCAGGCTGGATTCTGAGAATCTGGCCCAGCAGTCTGAGGCAAAGGGTAGGGGATGGAAGAGAAGGAGGAGAGATAGCCTGAGCTACCCTCCTGAAGAAGGACTTCTGACTTCCACAGAAAGATAGGATCATGGCTTCCACAACTCGGGACAATGTTCCTAATTCATGTCTTTAGAAATAGCTTGTTTGTGCTGTAGTTGTTGTTACTAAGTGTTTCAAGCACTCTGCGCTCCTTACAAAATACTTAACACTAAAACAGGAGTAGCAGATAGTTAGAACAGCCCCTAAACAAGGAAGACGTGCAAATTCATTATATACTAAGAAACAGAGAAGAAACAACAACAACAACAGCAACAACAATAACAACACTAACACACACACATGCACACACACACACACACACACACACACACACACACACACAAACACAAACACTCCAAGCTAAGTTAGACAAAGCCAGGACACAGACTTAGCCAGAGGACATTTCATAGCTGTGACTTGAAGTAACTCAGATCTGTTGGCATTTAAATTTCAAAAGAGAAAGTGACTCATTCCAACCTCATTTTAAATGTTGCCTAATAATAAAGCACTGGACAAGGAAGGTCAAAAAGAAAAGAGCATGGAGTACTCTGCTCTGTGGAAGCAGACATTTCCCCTTCTAGGGTAAGGCCCTTAGTCCCCCCTGTCCAGTTGCGCCTCCTAGTGGTTCATTCCCATCATTGGCGAACAGCTAAAATCAAAGAGTCACTGGCTTTGTGAGCATTCAAAGCTCCCACTGACAGACTTAGGCATCCTAAGGAGTGACCTCTTAATTACAGATAAGGAAGCAGGGAGGCCCCAGTGCTGCGGAGAATGATTTACCCACTTATCACTTCTGCCCCTCTCACGGCCAGCTTCTCACATTCAAAGGGCTCAAGTGTTGACTTCTGAGCGCAACAACATTCCCTTAAATTTTTGCCTTACGCGCAGCCACTGCAGGATCTTAAACCTTTATACACGTGTAGCCTCAGTTGTTAATGAAATCAAACAAAAACATGCAGTTACAGCTTTCACTTGGAAAATGCCTGTGAACTGTGGGATTTGCCAAAGAAAGCACAGGCGTGAGAATGCAAACTATTTTCAAAGAAGCTTTCTAAATGTTCTGTAGTAGGAAATTCCATGTTTGAGGAAAACCATGCTAGGATATCCTTCACACAAGGAGTTGGGTGACATGCAAGTGACGGTAAATTCTAGGTGGAGACATTATGAGTCGAATTTTCTGGTACTGGTGACAGTCTTGCCCTGTGGTCTCACCTATGCCACGGTGAGAGGGAGGCTCAGCTGGCAGGGGTCTAATCCACGTCCTGTTTTTCTTGTGGAGTCTTAACTTGGATAGACATTGTGCTATACATGTCGTCCTTCCCATCTTCAGGAACTCTCGGAGAACCTTCTGATGAAGATGATGGCGCTGGGAACATTTAGACTTTGCAGATTTAATTTTTGTGTTCCCTTTTCTGTTCTGCCAATGCCACAGACATCCTCAACTACGGTTTAAAGCAAGCAGCCCCTGTAGAATCAGGAGATTACAGACATGTCGATCTACGTGAAATGGCATGCAGACATACATTAAACATGTGGGCAAACATAAGCGAACCGAGTTTTGAAGCCTAGAATGTCATTCTTAGCTTTTGTTTCTCTTCTCTTCTTATAGATACACCTTGCCTGTCACAGAAGGAAAAACCAACGTCACAGTTCTAGATACTCAGATCCAAAAGTTGCGGTCCAGGTTTCTCTCGCAGATACATGAGGCAGCTCTGAGGATGAGATCTGAAGCCACGGATGTGAAATCCACCTTGCTGGAGATCGAGGAGTGGCTCGATAAATTGATGCAGCTTACTGAAGAGGTAGACCTTGTCATCTGTTTCCAGATGGATTCTGCGGATAACATGAAGGGTGGGGCAGGTGGTGGGTGGGGCTTCTGGTATGATATCTACCACTGGGATTGGATCTTATCAAAAATAAAAACAAGGACTTATTGGACTGAGGAGGCTACTGAAGGATGTATGGGGTAAAAGCCACCCAAAATTTAAGTTGGGTCCCAGAGGAACCTGCAAGAAAAGCATCATGTCTGCACTGCTGTCATAGAGTATTTTGCATGATGGAATACTAAAACACAACACAGAGAATTAAAATGTTATTGTAGTGTGGATGGGAAAAGCCTGGGTTTAAATATTGAATCATGTGTGGCCTTGGGCAAGCTCTTCAATTCCTGTCAGCCCATTTTCCCTACCAGGAAAAGGGAGAAAAACACAGTCCTCAGTTGGTAGAACTGTTGTTGGATTTAAAGATGATGATCACAAAGAAGGACAGAAGAGGTGAGGTATACAGTAGGTGCGGGATAAGTGTCGATGCAATACCCCACACCTCCATGGCTGAAAGAACAAGAGAAAACAGACACCTTTGAGTATCTAGGGTAGTGTCTTAGTTCCTTCTGTGGTGCTGTAACAGAACAGCGCAGGCGGGGAAGTTACAAAGAACAGAGGTTTCTTTTCTAGGGTTCTAGAGGCAGGATAAGTCAAGATTTAGAGACCTAAACTTAACAAGAACTTTTTTTTTTATTGTGTTATATCACTGGAGAGGAATAGAGGAACAAGAGAGAGTAAGCACCATGCACCTGGGACTGGGCCTACCTTCACACAATGCCTGTTCATATGCTAACTAACCCACTCCTGCAATAACAGCACAAATAAAGCTTCAGACATATAACCCTGAGGAACACATTCAAACACACCCAAAATATCTGTGGAAGGCTGCTTGGAGCTTTCTGATTAAAGCTATCTGAATAAATCCACTGATGGTTTTCTTCAGGTGATGCTTGAGAGGCAGAGGATACTTCCTAAAATACCTTTCAGATCCGAGTGAGTTACACATCTTCTTCTTCTTCTTCTTCTTCTTCTTCTTCTTCTTCTTCTTCTTCTTCTTCTTCTTCTTCTTCTTCTTCTTCTTCTTCTTCTTCCTCTTCCTCTTCCTCTTCCTCTCCCTCTCGCTCTCGCTCTCCCTCTCCCTCTCCCTCTCCCTCTCTCCCCTCCCCTCCTCCGTCTCCCCTACCCCTCCCCCTCCCCCTCCTCCTCTCCCTCCTCCTCTTCCTCCTCTTCCTCCTCCTCCTCCTCCCCCTCCCCCTCCCCCTCTTCCTCCCCCTCCTCCTCCTCCTCCTCCTCCTCCTCCTCCTCCTCCTCCTCCTTCTTCTTCTTCTTCTTCTTCTTCTTCTTCTTCTTCTTCTTTTATTTCTTCTTCTCCGTCTTCCTTTTCATCTTCTTTTTCATCTTCTTCTCCTATTTGCCTCCTTCACTTCTCCTCCTCCTCTTCCTCCTCCACTTCATCTTCTCCTCCTCCTCCTCCTCTGGGATTTACTTGATCCTTCCCAGAAGAATCTCTACAAAGATGTGATGCTGGAGACCTACTGGAACCTCAATGTTATACGTAAGACTGTGAATTTACTTTTGAATTTCAAAATAAGGGACAGATGTTTCTTTGTTATTGGTGATCTTCTTTATTTTAGTTGAAAATGAGGAAAAATGAGCTGAATAAACAGGTTCAGTGCTGTCAAAATCCACATTACTGTAATCTTTACCTAATTTCCTATCATTCCTTTTCTGGAACTGTATTTTAGGTTCCTATTGGGAAGACCATCATATTGAAGAACAAGGTCAAACTTCTTGAAGTCCTGAAAGGTAATTTCCATGTGCAAATTGATGCAAAAATGCCTCTGTTGAAATTTTAATATTTTCTGGAAGCTCTAAAGAAAAGCAACAATATTAACATTCAGTCCTTTAAATGTAGCTGTGGTTATAATATTCTCTCAAAACTATGCACAGCATTGTCGGTTATCTGATTCATGTTTGCAAGGAATTCCCTTAAGAAAGAAGACAAGGAACCAATGCCTTTAGAGATAACTTTATCTGATTTATAGTTCCATTAGAGCTATGCGGTGAATCTTCTAATCCATATAGTCTCATAAGATGTTACAAATTAAATAGTGATAAATATATGACCAAAACCCAGGAATATTAATAGTCCATGGTAAAGTTGATATTCATATTCTTGTAGTGACATTGCTAAGTTTATTGAGAGGTCAGTTTATGAGAGTGTAGAATGATGTCATGAAGAAACCATAATCCATATATCAAATGTCTATGAGAAACAAAAAGTCAAAGAGTGTGAATGCAATGTGTGGGAAGAGCTTTCATTCAATCTTCTTTTAGTTACTTTGAGCAGCTGCTCAGTGCTGGAAAGTTTTTCCTGAAACACTTCCAGACTGTTCCTTGGCTGTTCAGTGAAAAGCAAAAATAAAACACTAAGTGGGTTCCTCCAACCTCTCTGGCTTTTCTTGGGGCTTAAAATGAAGAGGTGCCGGTGCAAGAATCAATTTCTAAGACCAACTTGGAAGCAGGGTTAGTCAGAGTACAAAAAGGGTTGTAAGAGAGGTGAAAAGCTTTCCTGCTTTTACTGTGATTGGTATTAGGATAGAATTGAGAGGTAATTAATTTTAGATGATCAATAAATGTCTTGACTGGCCATTTCTCAGATCTGCACACTAGACAATCAAGGATCTGGATCAAATACTGAACTTAAGTTAAACCAAATTATTGTAGTTACCCTAGTTCAACCAAAAGAGGAAATCCAGATATCCTGATGTGGCCCTCTCTAAAAGGACTATTATTTCATAGCTTTAAAATGCTCTGCCTGAAAGAAAAACTATCAGTAAACTTTAAATGCTCTAATACAAGATGCTAGACTCTGTACAAATGGCCATAAAGCCAGTTACATTTTGCAGTTATATTGGGAATATAATTACAACATTTCTTTCCTGCCTTCCATGATTACAGAATAATGATACCTAAAGCCTAATGCTGGGGAGAAGAAAAGTAGATGGTGCTTCAGTTCCCAGGCTTGGAGTCTGAGGTTGAGACCATGAAGGAGAGAGAAGATGAAGAAAGAAGACTGTGCCATGGGGCAGGTGGATTGGCCAGGAGGACTGGCCTGGTGTATGAGCAGTCTAGGTAGAACATGGAAAATGATATCTCACAGCTATTAACAGGAACTATACAAAATAGTCAGTCCAACTGCAATAATTTAAATCTTATTATAAATACCAAGACCTTTGTGCTATATTTGGTACCTTTTTGATTCAAGTGTGGTAATAAATAAATAAATAATATTTACCACATCAAGGTGGCTTTAATTATCATTTCTGTCCAATGATTGAAAGGGAATGAAAAATTACGATGGCATAGGCTACACATTAGTCCTTGTTCCTGTTCTTTCTAGAAAATGTCACAATGTACTTTCAATCATCTTTTTTTTTTTTCTTTAAGAAGACAACAGGGAAGGATTGTTCCTGTAAGCTGTTATTAGATGTGGAAGTTGAAAGGCGGCCTGCTGCTCCCTGTGGTAGTGCATGTCTAAATCCTCAGAACTCAACAGGCACAAGAGGAAAATCACAAGGCCAAGACCCAGCTCAGCTATCTTATGAATTTGACATCCAGTACAGGGTAGCACAAATGTTCACTGCTGACACCAGTCTGTCTGTCTGTAGGCAACTAATTCTTTGATTATCAGTTGGGTTCTGTGAATATCAATTTTCTATTTCCTTTGTTAGTATCCAACTGAAAGTCAAAAACAACCCACAGCTGGAAAAAGTATCCAGTCTCTGATTCTGACAGTTGTCTGGCTGCATTAGAGATATGTCTTACACCCAATCTGCTGTTTCAGAAAGCTCAGGGCATCATTCTCTGGGATAAGGTTGTCAGAGGAGGTCTGAGATTATAAGGTCTCATAAGAATATTTTTCTCTGTGTTACTATAGTCTGAAAGCCACTAGACCTAGAAAAACCAACAGGGAGTAAAATGGTGAACTAAGATAAACTGAGAAATATTTCCTACCTGATTCTTTATGGTCTCCTTATGTCCCCAGGTTACACCACCATGGTCAGTAAGAGGAAAATATAAAAAACTATATAAAATAAAATAAAAAACAAAAATATAAAAAATATAAAAATTCACAGTATACTAGCTTTGGACTAGCCAGCTCCTGTCTTTGGGGATGGACAAACAAATGTAGTAGAATCCTCACCATTCAGGAATTATGTTAAGCAGGAAAGTTCATTAACTTCACAGTGGCACAATTGCCACTCCTGGGAAGCTAGGCTCACAGATGCCTACTCAAGGAATTTTCACATCACCTTTCCATGACTCACTGAGCCTTTCCCAGGACCACATCTTCCTCACTGGTTTACAGTGAGATGGAAAGACAGCTTCCTTCGTCCTCTCTCTCATTTCTCTAAGCTCCCCATTCTCACTCTCAAGTACACACCTCCTCCAACTTGCAGGCATAAATATGGGTGAACTCTCTAGGGACTAATTGAAAGCCCTGAGAGCAGTGGGTGTTGTGACATCACTAGAGACATCACAGGGGATGCCCAGAGCTCTCCTGGATTCACTAGACTGTTCAGACAAGGGATTGTATATGTCATGGGGAACAGGCTTTTTCTTCCTGTTAATGCTGTTCCTCTACTGAACAGAAGCTGAGGTGCCCATCCCGGGAGACTCTCCTGGGACACAAATGTTGATCACCTCCCTTTCAAAAGCCAGAAGTCTCAGCCACTGAGATTTCTCAGTGTCAGAACAATGGGAAAGTGCTGTGCTTTATTTCCAAATGTGTTAGCTGTGGAGACCTGGGTCAGGATGGAGAGAAGAGCCAGTCCATCAAGTTGGTAGCAGAAGACTTGAGATGTCCACTTTCTTCCTAGGCTTTGGCCGCATGAACTTGTTAGAAGGCAGTTCCAGGTCACCTTTAGCATGTGGAGATTCAGGACGGGAGGGACCTTCTCAGGACGGTCCTGCTTGGAGATGATGGCTGCGGACAGCGATCAGGAAAACAAGATTATTCTGTTTTGTTCTCTTCCGTCAGAGTGTCAGATCTGAGTAATCTTGTATATAGTATATAGTATATTGTATAGTATATATCTCTGTATTCCCTGCTCTGTAATTCAGGCTGTGAGAGACCCATCTCACCAGACACTCCCCAACAGTTGTGTGTCCAAATTTGTCAACAAATGTCCAAATCCTCCATTTCCTAAACAGCTCTCTTCTGCCCCTTAGCCACTTCCAACCTATTCTATAACTGAATTAACCACAGTGTACCCCACCTGGCTGCCTCTAAGTGTGGTCTAAATGTCTCAAATCTAAAAATACCCCATTACTCCATGCAGATCCTATTTTCCAGGAGATGATTGTTTTCTGGAGAGAGATAAAGACCACCAAGCCTGACTATGGACAGTGATGTCTAGCCTGGTCTCGAGTCATTCTTTCCATGGGAAGGTTATAGCTGTAAAGCCCTCTGTGTCCATATAGTTACAAATTTCATATTCTCATGGAAAATACATTTTTGCCCCTCATGGTTAAAATTCTAATCACAATCTCAAAATTAATCATTTTAATATCAAGAATGGATTCTTCAGTAGACCCAGTCATAAATTTAATTTTATTGAGCAAACTTGATTATAAAGGAACCATGTCCAGACAAGCATCCTGACACACTTACATAAGATAGCTGTATGATGTGATGGTGTTCTGTTTTCAGTGGGTGTGTATGTCTTCTCTAGACCTGCCCAAATGTTTTGGAATTGTGAATGAAAGACACACACACACACACACACACACACACATACACTCGTAATTTTAATATGCATTAAACAGTATATTGGGTGAATATTTTTAAACCTTTTGCATCTAACATACTGTTATGATTGAAGAGTTACATTGAATGTATTTCTAATAAAATTGAAGAAATATTTATAAAATGTGTTAAAATTGAAGATTTACATGGAAACTATTTCTGAAACTAAGAAATATAGAGAAAAAAGTGTTAAAAGATTAGAATGCATTGTTAAATAATGGTAAAATAGACAGCATAGAAAATATGTCTTTACTAATTGACTAGGACATAGAAATTTTTTCTGAATAATTAAAGATATTAATGGAAAATATTTCTGATAAAATTGAAGAAGCATAGAAAAGAGTGTTAACATTGAAAATTTTCATGGAAAATAATACAAATAAAATTGTAGACATAGAAAATATTCCTAAACTAATTCAAGAATTGAGTCAAAATATAGTCTGATAACATTAAAGGTTTACATCGAATATATTTCTGAAAAAAATGAAGAAATATGTAAATATGTGTTCAAATTGAAGGTTTTCATGTATAATAATATTCTGATAAATACCCTTTATTTTGATAAAGGGTAGACATATTAAACAGTTCTAAAATAATTGAAGAAGGAAGCACAAGCATTTTCTGATAAAATTCATTTACATAGAAAATATTATTGATAAAATTGAAGAACGGTATACAAAAATTAAATAAATACCAAGAAAAAGTGTTAAAATTGAAAATTTTGATGAACAGTAATAATGGTAAAATGGTTAACATAGAAATATATATACTAAGTGAACAAGAACATAGAAAATTTTCGGATTAAAATTTAATGTGGTGATGGAAAATATTTCTGATAAAAATAAAACTATATTAAAAAGTTAAAATAGAATTCAAGGAAATAATACAATTAAATGGTAGACATAGAAATCATCTAAACTAGTTAAAGAGTTAAGTAGATACATTTTCTGATAAAAAAAATGAAGATTTTGATGGAAAATTTTGTCATGTTTTTGAAGAAATATATATAGAAAAGTGGCAAAATTGAATATTTTCATAGAAAATAATTCAGATAAAGTTGTAGACATAAAAAACATCTAAAATATTGTAAAAGATAGTAGAAACATTTTCTGATAGAATTGAAAATGTTCTTAGACAATATTTCTAATAAAATTAAAGAAATACATTGAAAGTGTTAAAATCGAAGAGTTTGTTAGAAAATAATAATGGTAAAAATGTAAACATAGGACATTTACTTTTACTAAATGTTCAAGGACACAGAAAAATATGGTGATAAAACTGAAAGTTTTGATGTAAATTATTTCTGATAAAAATAAAGAAGTATAGAAAAGTGTTAAAATTAAGGATTAACATGGAAATATTATTGATAAAATTGAAGAAAGTTATATAGAAAATATGTCAAAATTGAAGAATATGCTGAAAAATAAGAATGGTTAAATATACCTATATTAATATACTAATACTAATATAATAAATTATTATATTAATTTACTACAAAAATAAAATATACCTGTACTAATTGTTGAAGAACATGGAATACTTTTCTGGTAAAATTTAAAATTTTTAAATTTTTTATTTGGCATATTTTTATTTACATTTCAAATGTTGTCCACTTTCCTGGTTCACCCCTCCCCCAAAAATCCCATGAGCCATTTCTCCTTCCCCAATCAACCCTCCCCCGCTTCCCTGGCCTTTCATTTCTCTACACTAAGGCATCAAGTCTTTCCAGGACCGGGGGCCTCTCCCCCATATGGTATCTAACAAGTTCATCCTCTGTTGCTGATGCGTCTGGGGCCATGGGTAACTAACTCCCTGTGCACTCTTTGGTTGATGGTTTTGTCCCTGGGAGCTCTGGGGGGTACTGGGTGAGTCATATTGTTGTTCCTCCTGTGGCGCTGCAAACCCCTTCTGCTCCTTGGGTCCTTTCTCTAGCTCCCCCATTGGGGACCCTGTGCTCAGTGCAATGGCTGGCTGAGAGTGTCCCCCTCTTTGTTTGTCATGCACTAGCAGAGCCTTCCAGGTGACAGCTGTATCCGGTTCCTGTCACCCAGCACTTGTGGGCATCCACAATAGTGTCTGGGTTGTGTAACTGTATATGGGATGCATCCCTGGGCGGGGCAGCCTCTGGATGCTCTTTCCCTCAGACTCTGCTCAAACTTTTGTCCCTGTATCTCATTCTGTGGGTATTTTTTTCCCTTTCAAAAAAGGACCCAAGGATCCGTACTTTCTTCTTCCTATGTCTTGAGCATCATTTGTTATGTAAATTGTGTCTTGGGTATTCCACGTGTCTACGCTTTTTTATCAAAATCTTCAATTTGATCAATTTTTTCTATGTCCTTAGACAAATTGTATAGGTATATTTTCTATGTAAACTCTTTTACCATTTTGATTTTCCAACTAATTCTTCAATTTTAACTCTTATATTTTTATGTACACAATTTCATCTGAATTGTTTGCCATGAAAAATTTCAATTTAACAATTTTTCTCTATATATCTTCAAAATTTATCAGAAATATTTTCCATGAGAATCATCACTTTTATCAGAAATCTTTTGTATGTACTTGATCATTTAGTAAAATACATTTTCTGTTTATCTTTTTACCATTATTATTTTCCAATAAATTCTTCAATTTTAACACTTTATTTTTCAATTTATTCCTAAAGTTTGCCTGTGCACAAATTTTAGATATGTTTTCTTTGTCATTCTTTTAATGTGTTTTAATTTCAATGACAAATCTCAATTTGAAATATTTTTCTATATATTTCTTCGATTTTATCAGAAATATTTTCCATGAAATCTATCAATTTGATTAGAATTTTTCAATATGGCTTGTCAGATTTGATGTGTTATCTATGTGTATAATTTCATGTGTATTATTTTCATCAAATTCTTCAATTTTAACACATATATTTATATATTTCTCCAATTTCATTGAAAAGGCTTTCTATGAAAGGCTTTTTTTCAGAAAATTTTCTACTTACTCTTTCAATTTGTAAAGGTTTTCAATGCATACTATTTGACAAGTGTCAATTTCTATCAAAATATTCAATTTTAACATTTCTTTCTATATATTTCTTCAATTTTATCACATATTTTCAATGATATCTCCCATTTTATCTCAAAATTGTTCTACAAGCTTTGTCAGTTTGCATTAATACAGACTCTATTATGGGAAATTATTTTCCATCCAATATTTGAATTTCAAACTTTTTTCTATATATTTCTTTCATTTTTTTCAAAAATGTTTTTCCATGTAAATTTTCTATTTATTCAAAATTTTCAGTGTGAGTATTCATTTAGTTTAGGAATGTTTTCTACTTACATCTCCTTTAATTTGGATTCCAAGTTTCAATATTAACCCATTTTTCTATATATTTGTTCAATTTTATCAAAACAATTTTCCATGAAAATCTTCAATTTCATCTGATTATTTTACTACATGTAGTGTCAATTTGTTTTGATATACTAACTATGTATACACCTTAATTTACATTATTTTTATCGAATTCTTCACTGTAAAATTTTTTCTTATATATTTCTTAAATTGTATCAGATATTTTTCCATGAAATCTTTGATTCAATCAGAAAAGTTGTCTACATTGCTTGTCAGTTAGTATAGATACATTTTCTCTTAGTAATATTTTATCTATATTATGTTCTATCCTATTCTCAGTTTGACATATCTTTCTTTATATTTCTTCCATTCTTTTGAAATCACTCCCACAAACATCTGGAATTCTATCAGAAAAGTTCTCTACATGTTTTGTCAGTTAGTATTCATGAATTTATTACTACTATCATTTTGACTATATCATTTCCCTTTGAATTCATCTATTTTAACCCTTTTTCTATATATTTCTTCAATTTACCTGAAAGTATTATATTTATAATTCCTATTAATTATTTTAAAAATGTTTTCCATGTCAGCTATTTAACTGTAATATTTTCCATCCACAGCTGCTGCTGACCATGGTTGGGGAATTAGACAACAAATTGTCAGTTTTCTATAGCAAAAATGGAGTGGGTGAGTGCGTAGGTGGAGGAGTACCCATGGGAAGGTAGGAGGGAGTGAAATGGGTGCTTCCTGATTGGTAACCTGGAAGGGGAATAATATGTGAAATGTAAACAAACAGAATAATCAATCAAAAGGAAAGAATAAATGAAACAGACCTTTGTAAAATTAATAATAGGTTTACTGCTACTTATTGAAACTAGTCAAGAGTTCTCTGTCCCTCCTGTCAGATGAGGATGTAGCTGAGTACATATTATTTCTAAATAATATATGGGTGCACCATTTCCTGTTACCAACTACTGGGAAGCCATGTTCAAGTGTGCCTACTACAGGAAATTTCACTTCACTGTTACATGACTCACTGTGCCTTTCCCAGGACCACATCTTCATTTCTGGTTTACAGTGAGATGGAAAGCCAGCTTCCTTCGTTCTCTCTCTCATTTCTCTAAGCTCACCATTCTCACTCTCAAGCACACACCTCCTCCATCTTGCAGACATAAATATGGGTGAACTCTCTAGGGACTAATTGAAAGCCCTGAGAGCAGTGGGTGTTGTGACATCACTGGTGACATCACAGGGGATGACCAGAGCTCTCCAGGATTCACTAGACTGTTCAGACAAGGGATTGTGTATGTCATGGGGAACAGGCTTTGCCTTCCTGTTAATGCTCTTCCTCTACCGAACAGAAGCTGAGGTGCCCATCCCGGGAGACTCTCCTGGGACACAAATGTTGATCACCTCCCTTTCAAAAGCCAGAGGTCTCAGCCACTGAGATTTCTCAGTGTCAGAACAATGGGAAAGTGCTGTGCTTTATTTCCAAATGTGTTAGCTGTGGAGACCTGGGTCAGGATGGAGAGAAGAACCAGCCCATCAAGTTGGTAGCAGAAGACTTGAGATGTCCACTTTCTTCCTAGGCTTTGGCCGCATGAACTTGTTAGAAGGCAGTTCCAGCGTCACCTTTAGCATGTGGAGATTCAGGACGGGAGGGACCTTCTCAGGACGGTCTTGCTTGGAGATGATGCCTGTGGAGAGGGATCAGGAGAACAAGATGACTCAGATCTGACACTGTGACTGAGTGATGAAAACAAAGGGTATAGTGCATTCTTTGTTTTCCATGCTCTGTCAGTCAGGCTGTGAGAGACCCACCTACACAGACACTCCCCAACAGTTGTGTGTCCAAATTTGTCAACAAATGTCCAAATTCTCCATTTCCTAAACAGCTCTCATCTGTCCCTCAACCACTTCCAACCTATTCTATTACTGATTTAACCATAGTATGCCACACCCGACTGCCTCCAAGTGTGGTCTAAATGCCTCAAATCTAACAACACCCCACTACTCTATACAGATCAAATCCCAGCAACTACATGGTGGCTCACAACCATCTAAAATGAGATCTGACGACTTCTGAAATTTCTTAAGACATCTACAGGATATTTACATACAATAAATAAATAAATAAATCTTTTAAAAAAGAAAACTTAAAGGATGGTCTTATTGCGAAGAATTCAATTATTGTCCAAGAATGTTTTAGATATCTTAGAGGTTTTGTCCCCATACGAAATTAAGTACTGTCCTTGAAGTATCTGCCAAAAAATTAAGATGAAAATGTGAGGGGACTTGTATTAAATCTGATGATTGCTTTTAGCTTATTGTCCTCATGTTATGTTAAGTTTACATATTCTTGAACATGGGAGATCTTTCAGTCTTATTTATTTATTTATTTATTTATTTATTTATTTTCATTTTTATTACGTTCATTTTTTCAGACCAGTTCTTAGCTCTCTCCTGGCACACCATCCAAGAATGACCCATCCCATTCCTCTTACCCCCTGTCTCCAATACCATGTCTCAATCCTCCAACACAGCTCAAAGTACTAGAAAAAGGTCATCAATAAAATCATTAAAAAAAATTCTTCTCCACCTTAAAAAGATGCTGGCCATAAATATACAAGAAGTCTATAAATCTCCAAACAATTTAGGCAAAAAAATAAAATTTTCTTGTCATACAATATTCAAAACACGAAATGTGAGAGCCGATCCTGTGCCACAGTTCTCCATACCCAAATACTGCAGTGAGAGAGCGGGTATCCCAGGAGTGCTGACAAGCCTCTGAGTAGAGGTAAGAATACCACTTCTGCTCAAAGGGACCCCGACAGAGCACTCAGTTGGAAAGAACTGAGCAGCTGCCTGGGCCATGATCCTTTTATTCTCTGCCTGCACCCAGAGCTGATCCCCTGCCTCAGTGCTCCACATTCAAATTCTGTGTGGAGAGAGTTGATCTCCCAGAAATTCCATCACACCTGTAAGCTCCACTTCTGCTCAAATCCCCGGACCATGAGTGAGCCACACAGAGCCATCAGAACCCAGGAAGCAAGGGACAGCTGGGGACAGAATCCTTCTGGATTCTGTCTGCACCTTGGAGGTAGCTGATTATGTGCCAATTATTTCCATACAAAAATTTCTCCTGGAGAGAACTGTTCTCTCAGGAGTACTGACTCACAGACTCACAGGAGAGACAAGCCTCAATCAGAGACAGATCAGCTAAGATCAGAGATAACCAGAGAACAGGACACAAGGGCAGAAATCATAAGCAACAGAACCCATGGCAAATTGGTATCATCAACATCTAGTTCTCCCACCAGAGCAAGCCCTGGATGCCCCAACACACAAGAAAAGGAAGCTTCTGATTTACAATCATATCTCATGATGACGATAGGGGACTTTAAGAAGAGCATAAATAACTCTATTAAAGAAATACAGAACACAGGAAAACATCCAGTACCCCTTAATGAGGGCACACAAAAATCCCTTAATGGTTTTCAGAAAAAGGCAAATAAAAAGGGGAAGGAATTGAACAAAACCTTCCGGGATCTAAAAATGGAAATAGATACAATAAAGAATTCATAAAGGGAGACAACCCTGGAGATAGAATACCTAGGAAAGTGATCGGTAGTCATAGATGCAAACATCAATAAAATGCAAGAAAGAGAAGAAAGAATCTCGGGTGTAGAAGATGCTGTAGAAAATACTGACTGAAAAGTCAAAGAAAATGTAAATGCAAAAATTTCTTAACCTAAAATATCCAGGAGATCCAGGACAAAATGAGAAGGCCAAATCTAAGGTAATAGGTAGAGATAAGAGCAAAAATTCCCAACCTAAAGGGCCAGTAAATATCTTCAACAAAATTACAGAGGAAAACTCCCCTAACCTTAAGAAAGAGATGCCCATGAATATACCAGACGACTAAAGAACTCCAAATAGAGTGGAGTTAACATAAATGGAGAAACAACATATTCCATGACGAAAACAAATGTACACAATATACTTCTACAAATTCAGTCCTAAAATGTATAATAAATGGAAAATGCCAACAAAAGGAGGGAAACTCCACCCTAGAAAAAGCAATAAAGTAGTCTTTCAAAAAGCCCAAATAAGATAACGGATAAGATAATGGAGCGGTTACACAAGATTTGCTGATCCAAATATTGACGGGGGATTCTGGCGCTCGGAGGGGGTTTTTTGGCATACATACAGCTCGGGCCATCAGCAATGTAAGAGGGCGATTTATTTTGTTAGCAGGAGGTCACTTCGACGTTAGTAAACTGCATCCAAGAGACAGGAGACAGGAGACTCCAGTCCAGATGGTGTATGACCCATAGGAGTTTTCCCAGGCACGCCCCTTATCTTTTATGGACGGTCTGTTTGTGGAATGACTCAATCACAACCTTGCTTCAAGCTTGTCCGGCGTGCCCGGGCTCTAAGTCTGCCTGCTGCCTCAATTATGGATTCTGAGAAATCTTTGCTCCTGTCAATGTCTACCATTTATCTGTATTATTTTTCAATTATAACCTTCACTATTTCAAGTTCTACTTAATTTTTTCACAAATATTTTCAGTAAATGTTTCTACTACCTTTTTCAATTAGTTTAGAAATGTTTTATATGTCTAATATTTTATCTGTATTATCTTTTCTGATATCTTAAATTATAATACATTTCCTGTATATTACTTCAATTGTATTAGAAATATTTTCCATCAAAATCTTCAATTTTATTAAAATTGTTTCTAGGTTCTTGGACAATATTCTAGGTATATTTTCTATGTTTACTGTTTTACTATTATTATTTTCCAACTAATTCTTCAATTTTAGCACATATCTATATATATTTCTTCAATATTACTTGAATATTAGTTAAGAGAAACTTTAATTTTATCAGAATGTATTTCTATTTATTTTTTAAATTATTTAGAGATGTTTTTCTGTAAACAATATTATCTGAATAATTTCCCATGAAAAATCTTTAATTTAAAACTACTTTTCTATACACTGCTTCAATTTTATCAGAAATATTTTCCATGAAAATCATCAATTTAATAAGAAAATGTTTGTAAGTGCTTCATTTAGTAAAGATGATTTATCTTTTACCATTATTATTTTCCAACAGATTCTTCAATTTTAACACTTATTTTTCAATTTTTTCCAAAAATTGAGTGTGCCTACACATTTAGTTTTCTTTGTCAACTTTTTATGTGTATTTGTTTTCAATGCCAAATCTTAATTTTAAATAAATTTTCTGTATATTTCTTCAATTTTATAAGAAGTATTTTCCATGAAAGCCAACAATTTGATTAGAATTTTTTAACATGGTTTGTCAGTCAGTTTTGATGTATTATCTATGTGTACACTTTCATGTGTATTATTTTACATCAAATTCTTCAATTTTAATACACATATTTATATATTTCTTCAAATTCAGTGAAATTGTCACATTGGCATCACTGTCAGTCACTCAGAGACTGCTGGCCCTGCCCCTGATGTCACGCCAACCCCGCCCCTCGCCCATGTATCTCAGCCCCGGGCGGGAGCCATGTTGGATTCCCTGACTGTCACCCAGCAACCGCTGGCCGCGCCCCCTGACGTAACCCGAGCCTTGCCCCTGGTCCATGACCATGCACCTCAGCCCCTGGCGGGCGCCATGTTGGCGTCCCTGTCTGTCACCTGGCAACCGCTGGCACCACCCCTGACGTCACTGCAGCGCCCGCCCTGCATCCAGCCTCCTGGAATGTTGTCATTTCCTGTCTAATTTTTATGAATGAAAGTGGGCTGGGAGTTTGAATGTGCGCGTTCGTCGGAGTTCTGGCAGAGGTGGGAAGAGGTGAGCGCACGCATTTAGCGACTGCTGTGATTGCTGAGCTTCCTGGGCTCTGAGCAGCCTGGCCTGGAATTGTGGAACGGGACTGCATTCATGTGCGCATCCAGATGAAGATAGTGCTCCATGCTGCGGGTGTCTGTGAGCTCTGGAGTAACTCTGGGCTATCCACCTGTTGTCTCCACAGAAGCAGTCTGTGAGTTTGGAGAGGCCAGGCAAGACACGGGCTTCCCGCTCTGTAAAGTTTTCTGTGGGGCGGAGTGCAAACCGTCTCTGTGCTCTGGGCAGGGACGGTGGATGGGCAAGACGCGGGCTTCCCGCTCTGGAAAGTTTGCAGCAGGACAGAGTGCAAACCCTCTCTGTGCTCCTCCAGGCGGGGACAGTGGATGGGCAAGGCGCAAGCTTCCCGCTCTGCTCTGGAAAATTTGCAGGGGGACAGAGTGCAAACCCTCTCTGTGCTCCTCCAGGAAGGGACAGTGGCTGGGAAAGGCACAGACTTCTCGCTCTGGAAAGTTTACAGTGGGGCGGAGTGCAAACCCTCTCTGTGCTCCTCCAGGCGGGGACAGTGGCCTCCTGGCATGACCCTCCTGCAGGAACAGAAGCCGAGCCTGGCCGCCATGGATCGCTGGGCTGTGCGCCGGGTCCTGGCTTCTGGCTGTGAGCTGGTGAAACAGGAAGGGAATTCACAGGCCAGTAAACTGAATCCTGTTCCTTAAAGACACAGGCTGGGCTGAGAAAAGACAAAGACCTGGTAGAGTTTACAGAGTTCTGGGCTGGCGCTTTCCCAAGGAACATTAATGATCAAGTTGCAGCTGGCTGGGGTCAAAGGCTGTGGGATGGGCGGGGCTAGGTCCCAGGGTAACTTGATTTTTTGTTTGTTTGTTTGTTTTTTAATTTTGTTAATTTCTGTAGTAGTTTTTTTTTAATTGCTTTACTTTAGATGCTTAGTGTTTCAATTACTGTGCAGTAAAGGGACTTTTCCCCAATCTCTTTGGTATTTTGCATGCTTTTACATTAACTCTGGCTATATATTTATAATAACTCTGGCTATTCTTACACAGGCACCTTCTTTAGTTTAGGACATTTTCATTTAGGATTTTATTGGAAATGTTTTCTAGATATTTATGCTGATTGATCTTCTTCACTCTCGCCCTCACCTTCTCCATCTGAGGTTTTCCTTGTGGGTGTGCAGCTTGAATGCTTCTCTGTGTCCTGCTCTGAGCTCTGCTGTTGTGTGCTGTGAGGGGACCTCAGGGAAATGCTGAAATCAAGACATGGTGAGTACACAATATCTGCCCACAATGGGGAGGAACATGTGGCTGAGCTGTATGCACTGGGGTGGTGGATCCTCTATGGGGTTGGATCAGAAACATCAGCCATATGTGACTTCCTGTGAGGTTTCTAGTGGTGCTATTTACTTCATAGTTCAGGCCATGATCTCTGACTAATTTCAGTATTATGGCTGATTGTAATTCTGTCCAAAACATCTGGACCAGTTGCTTTTTTGTAGCAGCATGGGTGGTTTCTGTGACTATGCATCACCTGTGTCCAAACCTTTTTGTCTTTTATAATATACATTAAGAAGGCAAGGTTAGGACTGGAGAGATGTCTCAAAGGTGAACAACTCTGGTTGTTCTTACACAGGCCATTAGTTTAATTCTTAGCAACCACATGGTGGCTCATAACTATATGGAATGGGGTCTGGTGCACTCTTCTGGCCTGCAGGAATACATGCAGGGAGAACATTGTATAAGTAATGAATTAATGCCTTAAAAAATAGAAGACAGATATGAATCTAATAGTTCTGATTTCATACATTACTCGTTCTTTTGTTTACAATGTTTTTTGGCTGTAGCTTTTTTTATATTTATTTAATATGTTTAGTGTTGTGATTATTACGTAGCAAAGGGACTTTTTCCCCATTGTTTGGTATTTTTGATGTTTCTTGTACATTAACAGGCACCTGTTTTGCTTTAGAAAAATTTTCCATTCATTGTTTCATTATTTCCCTGGTAGAGGGAACGGCAGTAAAAAGATAGTATTTGACTTTGTCCTCCTGTGAAAAGTCACTGTGCACAAACAGAGCACACAGTTTGTGCGTCTCAAATTTCTGAAATGTCTCAACAATATCCGTGAGCATCCACATCTCTGCACAGCACAGTCTCTGGATTGTGAACTCAGTACTCACCAGCTCAAGCTCACCCGTGCCATGTAGACATCCACAACATCTGGTGTGTTTGTCCTCACAATGGCCGCCCCCCTTGAACTTTAACCTGTGACGTCGCTGCTGCCTCCCCTGTCTCACTCTACAGTGCACACAGTGACCTGCTTCTCGTGTCCTGTTCTGCAGGCAAAAGCCACGCTGCACCTGCGAATCCGTTTCCTGTGGCTGCAAAGGCGAGTTCGCTGCAGGACGCCAACATGGACGCCGACCTCGACAGCATCTTGTGCTGGTTCTGGACAGCAGAGGGTTCTTTAAACACAAAAACAGTAAGTCAATAACAATAATAATAGAAAAGGCTTTTCAGAGAGGTTTTAGAAATCTTGCTTCAGTTGTTCATAAACAAAATAAAGAAGGTAGTCACCTGAAAATGCTCAAAGATAAGAAATTAAGAATCTTATTTCCATTAGGCTGTCCAAATAGGCCAGAAATAGAGTAAACCAATTTTTAGGAAGAATCATCAAGATGTCTAAAAACAACTATTTGTTATTATTAAAAAGGAAAATTGAAAATGTTGCTTACCTGATGTGGGGAGAAAAAATTATCAAGTTAGGCATGGTAGCACACGCCTGTGATTCTGGCACTTAGAAGGCTGAAGGGAATTGTGAGTTCTAGGCTATCCTGGCTACATAGTGAGACTAAGGCTCAAGAAAAGAAGGGAAAGTAGAGGGAGGAAGGAGGAGGATGGGGGGATTTATTGAAGAATTCTTATTAGATCAACCTCTCAGGAACCAATTGGTCACCGTAACCATTCATAGGATGTTCTTGTTGAATGGAGTGTTCAAATGACAGCCCTCAGCCCCCTGAGGAAGAGGCAGAGGAACACATGTCATCCTCATGTCCATGGTAACACTGAGGGGCATGGACTGTTCTCAGCCTCAGCCTACAGTGAGGACATTGAGGCTCAGAGGGGCCAAGGTAGCTTGGCCACAAGCACTTGATGATTACAGGCCCAGCCAGGCTCACATACTGTGAGGTAACCCCACATTGCACATTGCTTTGGTCAAATGCATCTGACTTTCATGTTATAACAAGCTAGGTGGAGGAGAGACTCTTGTTTAGTGACCATGTCATAACTGAGAGCTGCAGCCGAGATCTGAAGACAAAATGTCCCCTTCTTTGGTTTTCTTTTTTGTTGTTGTTGTTGTTTTTTGTTTTTTGTTTTTTTGGGGTTTTTTGTTTGTTTGTTTGTTTGTTTTGTTTTGTTTTTGTTTTTTCGTTACAGGGTTTCTCTGTATAACCCTGGCTGTCCTGGAGCTCACTCTGTAGACCAGGCTGGCGTCAAACTCAGAAATCCTCCTGCCTCTGTCTCCTAGAGTACTGGGATTACAGGTGTGCGCCATCACTGCCCGGCTTAAATGTCCCCTTCTTTAATGTAAAAATTTCAAGACATTGGGGATCCCCAGGTCATATACTGCAAGAGATTCCAGGGCCTGAGGGACCCTTGAGTGTATAGATTTAGCCCTAGTTTAATGGCTTTGGTAGGGCCTATTGACTCTAGAACTGGATGACTGAGCTATACCAGCATCACCTGTGGTGTCTATGAATGTGGGCATCCCTGCCCTTTGCTGCCCCCTTCAAAGCATGGGCATAGATAAAGACACACCAAGAGTCCCAGCTTCCTTGTGGGATCCTTGGGCTCAGATCTGTGATTGCATATACTGAAGGGCATTGGAAAACGAAGGGAAGGCTAAGGATTCTAAACCTATCTGCTGAGGCAGAAAACATTCAAACCTGTGTTTATGATTGACTACCTCTAATATTTTTCTAACAAATTACCTGGAATGGTTACTTCCTATAAGATATTATGCTATGATCTTTCCCTCAAACAATGAGGCTTAGGCTTCAGAGAGTGTATGCCATTACATCGTTAATGAATAAAAGGAATGAAACAGATCAATGTTCGTAGTACATTCCCAACCTGAGTCCTCTCTAGGATGTCCATGGAAAGGTGGACATTCATATTTGTACTTATACTGAATATTGGCAAAAACATTTCCCACAATGTAGGTAACATTTAAGCTTTAGTCATGAAGCTGTGCTCTGAGAAACAAAATCTGTCATATACTAGGTGATCAATGCAAATTTCATTTTAATTAATTGATAGATCTTAAGATACAGCCCATTATTCTTAAGCCACTTTAAACGCCATAAAATTACCATATATATGGTAAGATATAGCTGACTATTTTATACAATATAATTACAGTCATATACCTAGTCTGTTCCTTTTTGTCAATGATGTCAATTGTAGTCATTTGAAAATCCTTTGACTTTTCAGCTAACCTTAATTTCATGACATCAGAACGCATGGTCTGACTGAATCAGGGTTTCTAGAGTGACCACAGTGCCAGTGGCATAAGACTTGCAGGTGTAGTAATTGTGTGTTCACTCCTGGCCTCTAGCTAAGGTTTCCTGAATTGAGTTTGGGCAGATGAGGGTGGGAAGTTCCCACTCAATCCTCAAGTACAGTGAAGTCTGAGGCCACTGGACACACACACACACACACACACATGCACATGCACGCACACACACACACACGCTCACACATGCTCACACACATTCACACATGCTCACACATACTCACACACATTCACACATGCTCACACTCACACTTATACACATGCTCACACACACATGCTTACCCACACGTACACACACTCATACATGCACACTAATACCCACGCTCACACACATTCACGGGCACACACACTCTCTCTCCTTTTCTCTCTCTTTCTCTCTCTCTCTCTCTCTCTCTCTCTCACACACACACTCACACACACACACACACACAAACACACACACACACACACACACACAGTGAGGTCAGTGAGCTTTGCCCATGATTCTTTGCACAATAGCTAACTATGGAAGCAAATATCAATATAAATTTTCATCCCTCTTGCTCCCATCCAAAACCTTTTGCCAGGAGCTGTTTTAGAATTGTCTTGATTGACAGTAGAGTGCCTGCAGATGCCTGCACATGTTGTAATGGGTTGTTCCATATCTAAGGACTGAAGTAAAGAAAAGAAAAGCAGTTAAAATAATAATAGAAAAATGAAGACAAGCACATTAATACCTGCAGATTGAGTTTAGCAAGAGCCAGTATATTAAACATAGTGGGTAAAGTGAGGTAATTTAGAATAAAATTTTGTCTGGAGGAACTGAAGTTTTTCATTTTATGGTTGTTTTACGAGCATCGATGTTTGAAGAGCATCAATATGGGGGTGGAGAGATGCTCTGGGATTGAGAACACTTACAGTTAATGTATTGCACAGGCCTCAACATGGCTGACGAACCATCCCTAACTCTAGTTCTAGGGGAACTTAATGCCTTATTAAGGTTTCTGCAGGCACTGTATATATGTGACCCACACACATACACACATGCAGACCCAATCACCAATGAATGTAAAATAAGAAAAAAATAGTATCAATATCCCAACCAATGTCAAGAACCTGGGAGATCCTAGAGATAGGATAAAGAAGACATTAGTTTCATATCTTAAGGCGTTAAGAAGAAAGACAGGTATAAATCTCAGGGACAATGAAAAGTTAGACAGAAATGCATGGCTCAAATATAACGCCACATGGGGCATGATTTTAAGCAGATGGTTGAAAGCCAGAAAGGATTCCATCTGCATTTTCTCAGCTGAAGGGATCATAAGACTGGGGAATCTCAGCAGAAAACAGGTATTACAATGGTTACTATGTCATAAGAATGATTTGTTTTGTTTTTTTAAACCCACAGCCCCTGCTGTGAACAGAACACAAATGCTAGCACCCTTATGAAATGTAAAACACAAGCACAGAAAATAGAGATTAAGAGGGGACAGAGGAAGGGCAGGCATGCTCTGGGCTTCTTTCTGCTGAGTGGGTAATATGGATGTGCCCACTATTGGTTAAAGAGAACCAGTAGAGGTTAGAAAGTGCCAAACCAGTACAGAGAATGCACAGAAGCAATCCAACCCACTTATAAAGTGGAGAGTCACTAGACAATATCTAACGATAGCAGTTCAAGAAATACTGGTGCTGACATCAGAACTAATTCCAGAAATTGTTACAGGCAGTTTCACCCCGCCTTTCTCTTGAGAATTTCTGCCATTACAGGTCCTACGGGTAGCCTCATTTAGGGGCGCAAAACACGAGGAGCAGACCCCTACTCCCTCAACCACCCACCCCACCCCACCCCTGCCATCACACATGCAATCAAAGAAACAACCATGCTCTGCATCACATAATCCAGGCTTAACTACAGGTGTGTGCTTATATCGCCTCAAACCAAATTAACTTCTGCATTTTCTGGCCACTGTCCCAACTAGGGACATGAAAATGATTTATTAAAAGCATGCTGTGTCAGTAACTTCATCTGCTTCCTGTGGCTGTGGCAAGCCAGTTCTTCTCTAATGCTGGGCTCTTTGAAGTCGGCAGGTTTGGGTTATTCACCTGGCTTTGAGCCTGTTGACAATGAACTAACTGGTAAGACTAGTATACATTGAAAAGCCTCCGTGGGATTTGGGTGTGAACTGGGAATTCCCTGCTGCTACTCAGCTGCTTATCCAGCACAGAGCACGATTAACTTTGCAGTGTATGTTTTAAACTCTTCATGTTTCCCTTGTTGTTTTTTGTAACCAATCATATTTTTACTACATAGATTTCTCATCCTCGAGAACTGGGGTGCATCATATACAAGTTTACGCTTTGTCATTTTGCTGTCTTCTACAACTTCCTATCCTCTGACATCTTACTAAGAAATGTATTAAAGGATTGCCTTAAAACCTTCTCATTGATGTTTCACTGTCTCAAATACCGTTTGGTGAGCGTTAGAGTGTTTCATGAGTGATGTGTGTTGGTCCTGCGTGACTACGTTTAAAGGCATTCGATAGCCAGCCCTCATGCCCTGTTGCCTATTTTAATCTAGATGCACATCATCCTGTGCGGCTGGCTTTACTGCAAATAATTGTTTGTGAGATATAATACTTTCTGTTAGTGTGTATGCTCAGTGGGTAGAGATGCAGGGCACTGCTAAATCTATCGTTCCGATAACGTGTGAAGTATCTCTGCCCCACTTTCTATATGAGTCCCTAGGTTAGAAGACACGAGTACTTTCCACTTTTCACGTCTCCCTAGTGTGGAATATCCCACCATGCACTTTGGTTTGTGCAGTTCTTGCCATTTTTTGCAAGTTTCCTCAATGCTGACCATTACAGTTCTCCTAACGCAGATGGTATTGTTCCTTTAGAGGAGGGCTCTGAATTGAAGAAGCACAGGCATTAAGTAACCTTTGAACATGAACACTTTCTCTGAGACTCTCTGATTCTTTATGCCTACCCAACACCTTGCCCCTATTCCACTGAGTGTTAAAGATATAAAAGCAAACTAGTGTACCAAAGTTTGACCTCTGTGTATCACCCAAGAATGCTCCAGCCTTTTTTCATCTTGGAGCCATTCAGCTCAATGAAGAAAATGCTTGGATCCACTATTTCCTCTTGATTGGCTCTTTCTTTGCCTTGCCTTCACTATTCTGTATTAATGGGTAATCTTGCTGAGTTCAAGTAGAGGAAACAGAGTTTATCAAATGATCACTGGGGAGAGAAAGCAATGAATGTTAATCTGTTTAACACTTCAGAATAGCAATTCAGTCTTACAACTGTAAGGAACCCGTTGACACAGTTGAAATTCTAGTGTATTTTTAACGGCACCTACAATACTACTTAAGGTTAAATGACATCATTACAGAAGATATGAAGTAAATCTGGTATATCATCTAAATGACTTCTTAAAACAACATCATCTTTTACTCCAAAAATAGCAAAATATTTAATATGTCAGTTATAAACTTCAAAAAAATTTGAAGAACAACTTGAAAATCTTAAGATCCTTTTTAAATAGCATTCTTTTTGTAAGGATAAGTTTGTCTGAATTATTCCAGTTTGTTTTTGTTTTTGTTTTTGTTTTTGTTTTTTACTATGTTAAAGCTATAGTAAAATACTGCAGGTCCCTTAGTATTCATAATTCTCACTAATGCAACTAATTCAGCAACTAGAGGAAAAACTTCATTCCACCTAACTGACTAATAACTAATATTTATTTCCATAGTTGGAATGTTAAAGATCTAGAATCTAATAATGCTGTTTACGTCTCAGCAAATACAGGCGAGACAGAAGTGGTCTTTGTCCCAACATTTGGACCTTGTTGTTTGAACCTTTACAGAAGTCCCAGAGAGTACACAGGATTTCCAGATCCCTATGATGAGCTGAATACAGGAAAGATTGGTTTATCATTTGCGGCTGTGATTAATGGACACTGGTGAATGGGATCCCTTCTTACAAAAGTAATAAGTATCTCATGGGAGAGGCATTTACATTCTTCACTCCTAATGCAGACCTGCCACTCAGCTGATAAAGTGTTAAAGGAGAGAATTCTTACTCTTCTTACATCTTAGAAATAAAGACTACAAAAAGGATCAGAAGACCAGGCACCTTTAATCTCAGCACTCAGGAGGAGGAGGAGGCAGGTAGATCTCTGTGAGCTTGAAGGCAGCCTGGCCTTTACAGTGAGTTCTCGGTCAGTCAGAGCTACATAACAAGATCCTATATGAGAGAGAGAGAGAGAGAGAGAGAGAGAGAGAGAGAGAGAGAGAGAGAGAGAGAGAGAGAGAGAAGGATCCTGGTGACTGAGTCATACAGTGGGGTAAGTGAAATCCCACAACCGTCCACTCAACTTCACATTAATGGAAAACATCAACAAAGCAGATGACCAATGCTGGCCTCCTTCTCTAATGCATATTCCAGATCTATGATGACATGACAGTGGAGACCCTGATCTGTGCTTGAGCACCGTCTCACAGATGGGAAAGTCTCTTTTGACTGCAGTAGAAGTTAAATGTCTCTTGGTCATTTCTGCCCTACCCCCACTCCCGGTGCTCAAAAAAAAACAAAAAACAAAAAAAAAATGATAGAAAGCTGTGGCTAGGGGACAGTGAAGACAGACGAGGACTTGAGAGCCTTCTATTTCTCTCCAGAAGATTCTATGGGCAACCACTATTGAGTAGGATGGGAGGAGTATCTACTTTTGACTTCCGTATTTTAGCACACCCAAGTCATCTTGGTCTTTTGCTTCCTGACGATTCTGAGACTTGTCTGGTTGCCACACTACAGTTTCTTTATTATGAGAAGAGGAGAAAGGGATCCACATTCATAAATAGACAAAAATTCAGGGTTGTTCCCGATGACCTGAGATGGAGGAGACTTGGAGCCTGTTCTCCTTCACTGCCCTGCTTCAGAAACTGCGTCCAGGTCCAGAGTACGATGGCTTCAAAGCCTCCAGCGTTGGTCAAGCTAAGACCCTTTTCTGTTTCTACCATTGCATCTCATGGCATCATTTGGAATCCATCTGAAAGTTAATGACTCTTCCTTTAGATATTAAAGACTTGTTTGTTTGTTAAAGTAGTGCTAGCCTGATCTGATCCATAGACATTCTTTAGCTGTGGTCCCTGTCTATGGGAATAATTTTGTGTTCTTGCTTTTTTAGGGAGAAGGGGTGGCCTACAGAGGCAGAATCTTGGTTGAACTGAACATGTTCCTTGAAAAGAAACCACCAGAAACCACTCAAGCCCATTTGAGCCCATTTCAAATGATGACCTTCTGGTTGTTGAGGTAAATGTCAGGGAGAACATAGCACAGGATTCAAGGGATTGGAGAGTCTAAGAGTCATCTGTGGGAGAGTTGGAGAAAGATCTGCATCAGAGAAATTCATTCCAACATTCCCTTGATATATCCATGACAGCCCTTTGAAGATAATGAGGCTTGCTTCAGCTACTGCAATGTTAATTGGTATATTAGTCTTTGGTAGTCTGACCAAAATTGAAGAATAGACAACTTCTGGGTAGAAGAATTAATTTTGGCTCACTGTTTCTGAAGGTTTGGTTCATGGTTGTATAGTCCCATGTAAACCAGATAGAACAGGATTATGAAAGGCATGTGTGACTGAGGAGCTTCTTAATTGTGGAAAAGCAACAGAGAGAGGGAACAGAAAAAGAAGGCAGTATCTTACACTCCCTTGTGACTTGCGCCCTGTACCTCTTACTGTCACCAACTCTTGACACTGCCATCATGATATAAATTCAGCAAAGGATAATCCATTAATTATATCCAAGACTCCATGTCTCTGGAAACACCGAGAAATACCTATAGGCATGACTAATCTCGTTTTGTTAATCCAGTCATTCTTGAGATAAAGACTGGCCACCACATATATGTTTATAAGGACAGAGTACGCAAACAGTGCCCTTAGGTGGAGAGGTTGTGAGGAAGAGCTCTTCCCCTGGATGGCTTAGGTACCAGAGTTACCCCATTTCTACTTTCACAGGCAGCTGCTACATCTCAGGCTTCATAGCGATAAGGGCATGCCTGCTTCCTGCTGGCATTACAATGGCTTTAAGTCCCTTTTTACTTCAAGCCAGAAAGTCTTCTAAGTTCACCTCTCTCTTCCTGAGACTCTCAGGTCAATGTTCTTGGGACACACAAATCTGAGCTGTTTGGCAGAGCAGCTGACTCTCAGACACTCCTCTGTCCAGGTCTCTCCTGGCTTGTTCTAGATTGCCCCGGGCCACCAACTCCCTCAGGGTGCCACACCCTCCATTGGGAGAACTGAACATTTCTCTCATTTTCCCATGTTATTGAGAAACCAAGCAGCAACTTTAGAAAAGATGTCAGCTCTGAGCCAAGTAAACAGCAGGACCGCTGACATGAAGTGGCTGCTGTCAGAGTCGTGACCTGGGGCAGCTCTCTCAGTCTCTGTTTATCAGCCTTCCAGTCCATTTCCAACCTGTCTTCTTAAAGCTTGGCCCAGTCAGTGCTTTGGGCACATTCTTATCTCTGCTCTCAGGTCCAGCTCTGAAGAGTTCTCTGCTGAGCCAGTGCAGTTTTCTTCCTTGAAGTCAACTAATGTCTGGCAGTTATAAAGTCTGACCCCTTTCAGGATGACCAACAGGAGGAATAGCCACTTACTGCCGCAGAGATTCTCCCCTTCCCCACCCTCCAAGGCCTTGTTCATGGACTGCCACCAGGAAGATTAGGTCAGGCTGGTAGCTGAAGCAGTGCTGATGGACTTTTGCATCATACACATTTGGAGTTTGGGACATTTGGAGCTCAGCCTTTGGGTTGCACCAATTTCAGTCCTTTGGCTCCTTCCAGAGCAGAGGCTAATGTTCTCCCCTTCTTCCCAAGACTACCTTTCTCTTTACCCCCTCACTTTGACTCTCCTGGGAGCAAGGTACAGGGTACAGCTGTACACAGGGGGGAAAGGCAAGTTAGCCAAGGTCATAGCCTGGTCAAAAATGCTGTCCTGGAAGTTTATGTTACCATATAGGATGACTCCATTTAGGTAATATAAATAGTGAAAGAACTATAGTAGCCATTTGCTGTTAAACCCATGCATGAAGATTACCAAGAGGAAGGATGTGTGATCTGTCTTGGATGTATGTTCACATGTCTGCCTGTAGAATCCAGAACTGCTTACAGCTTTTCTCATACTTAGCCAATCTCTTAAGGCAGGTTCACAGGCTATCAAAGTAAGCCATTAGGAAATAACTGCTAAGAAATCTCTAGTCCTTCTCCATCACCTAACCCCAGACATTAAAAAAAAAAAAAAAAAAATTCTCCAGTAAATGCCTTAGCACCATTCGTGACTTTGGGTTTTGATAACTCCTGAGTTATCTCATTCTCTTGGTGTATAGCATAGAATGGTTGTGCTAAGATGAGACCTTAAATCAAGTATCATCAAAGGCGAGTATATGAATGCCCCCCTAGACCTTCTCAACCACAAGGCATGGTCAGCAGGGAGAGGGAGGCTCTGTGGTCCATTAATCCCAACACAGGTACAGCAACTTTGCATTAAGATCAGAAAATGTCCCCCCCTACTCCTAATTTTCAATTACTTTGTTTTAATTCTTGGGAATATCCCAAAATGTGCTGAGGCTGTTGTATTCAGAGAATTGCTATAATCTCAGAAGCAGACCTTGTAAGTTAGTATGACCTGAGCATTTTTGTCACCCCTAAAGTCTTATGTTCAAATCTAAACCTCCGGAGTAAAGGAGTTAGGAATTAGGGCTTTCCAGTGGTGATCAGAGGATGAAAGCTCTAGCCTCAAAAGGGCATTAGTCACCTTAGAAATAATGCCCTGGTGATGAGCTTACTCCTACCGCATGAAAGACATATTGAGAACAAAGGCCAAGAAAAGGTCCTTTATTAGATATCTGATATATCAGTTCTCCAGAACTGGACAAATACATAGTCACCATTTATTTGTTATACAGATGATGGTATGGTATTTCTGTTATGGATGACCAGATGGATTAAGATATAATTATACCAGTTTACTAGCCAAAAGGATTAAGAGTAACCAAATGCCTTGGCCTCTCATGCTGACTTGTCAAGCTAAATCCTATAGAGCAGGATCTTTGTTGGCTCTTCAGGAGAGCCTCTTTATTTGGATTCCATGAGTTCATGCTGAGAGACACAGGGCAAACCCATTTTCTGCTGGTTTTTACAGCAGACATGGAACTCAAAGAAATGGACCCCACTTCCTGCACTACAGCCCTGGCTAGAGTCTTTTTTTTTTTTTTTTTTTTTGGTTTTTTGAGACAGGATTCCTCTATGTAGTCCTGGCTGTCCTGGAATTCACTCTGTAGACCAGGCTGGCCTCAAACTCAGAAATCCACCTGCCTCTGCCTCCCAAGTGCTGGGATTACAGGTGTGCCCCTCCACGCCCGGCTCTGGCTGGAGTCTTTATGTCCACTTTACAACATTTTCAACTCTATAAAGATTTTTACCACATGGTGAAGATAAGTTAGGAGAGAGAAAAAAAGAGGAGCAGGCAGGTGGGAAAGTGGGACATCCCCATGTAGTGCTTAGTGCAGGATTGCCCAGGAGGAGAGCTACATGTGTCGTGTGGACCTTCAAGGAAAGCTGAAGAAGGTGACTGACCTCTTGGTGACAATGAGCCTGAGCAGTAATAGACTGTACCTGAGTTTTAAATATGTCATCTGCTTGGGAGGCAGAGGCAGGCAGATTTCTGAGTTCGAGGCCAGCCTGGTCTACAGAGTGATTTCCAGGACAGCCAGGCTACACAAAGAAACCCTGTCTCGAAAAAACAAAAATGAACAAATAGATAAATAAGTATATAAATAAATCATTCGGATCTAAGGGTTGTGGAGAAATGTCATGATGACCCTCTAGCTATTCCAATATTCTGTGGGCTTTTGTTTATTTCTTGATTTGGGGTTTTAGTTGTTGTCAGCATGCAATTACATCCAGGCTCCTTCTGTTCACACTGAACAACCGTAATGAAAGAAGGAGAATGGGAGTGGGTGAGAGACCTGCTGAGTGCCAAGAGACAAGAAGGCCCATTTCCTTCATTTGCTTAAAAACTGAAGGCCAAAAATGAAAAGTACCAACGATGTGTATGAGCCCACCGCATCCGCCAGTGGTGGCCATCAAAGAACAGCCTGCCATTAGCCAGAACAAAAACCAGAATATGTTCTCTTCATAACAAATAATTATACACAGATAGTGAAATAACTTATACCACACACTTCATTAATAAAAATGGGGCCGGGGGTGGAAGCAAACAACCAAAAAGAGTAAGCCAAAAAACAAGAACCAAAAAAAAAAAAAAGACCAAAACAAAACAAAACAAAAACCACAAACAAACAAAAAAACCCAACCAACTAGCAGTTCAAAGGCACAAGAGAAGCTTGGGGCCTAAGCGCACCCCCAGCCATGGCGCAGCGGGATCTGGGGCAGAGTGAAATGGACATTTATGCTCAGCTCAGCCTAGAACATGATCCTGGTCATTGTCCTACAAAGGCTGTGTGTTTGGGGATAGCTCTGATACCACAGTGGAAAGGGAACTTGTTTGTCAGAGTCAAGAGTGACTCACTCCCTGGAGCAGAACTGGCCTGGTTCTGGGTGGGCCTGGTGGATGGATCTCACCAAGGGACAGCAGCAGGTCCAGCCTGGTGCTTCCATAGAAGGCTCCAGGCAGAGAAAAGAAGACCAAAGTTTGTAAAGGCAGCATTATTCAAGCACCTACTGCCTTTGTGGGCTCTGCCGTAGTTTTCTTTTTTCATTGCCATTCTCTGGTCTGTTTTCTTTTTTTTTCTTTGCACTTCCCTGCTTTTTTATTAAACCATACACAATTACTTGTTGTCTGATTTTGCTGAAGCTACAAGTCAGACAATAAATACTTGCTGCAGTAATGTCTGTCCAAGTGGCTGACTATAAGCACTTCAGAATATGTGCATCCAAAGGGCATTTTTAAATGAAGGTGATTAATTTCACCATTTTCGTTTATCTTATAGCATTTCAGGACAGACAGCTTACCCCACCACCTCTTCTGTTTACTCTTCTTGGGGGGCGGTGTAAGACTTCTTCTTTTCCTAACACCCTCCACAAAGTCCTCAACACAAGGAGAAGGAGAGGTAGGCTCTTTTTAAATGTTGTAGTCAAAGTATGTCCACCTTGCAGCTGCTTACCAGCAAAGATCAGACTTGCTCGAAACATTCCTTCCTCATCCTGATTCTAGGCCTTTACATGTCTGTAATTTAGCTTTCCTTGATAGTAAGCAGTTTTGCCCTTAAGATTTGCTATGCAGAGAGATCCCAGAACCAAAGCCAAAGAACCCAGTGTCTCTAAATCATGTTTATGTTTCTACCTCTCCTTAAGCTCTCAGTTACCTCATCTCAAGCAGCCGGACTCTGGGGCAAGTGAGCAGATGGTAGTGGAGCTCCTTATTGTGCTTGGACTTGTAAAGTGGTCCAAAGTGGGTCCATCTTTGTCTGACAGTGTATGCCAGTCTTGACTAATTGTGGTGATTGCAAGAAGCCCAAACTTCTTTCCAGAGGTCAGGTGTCCCAGTGGGAGGAGCCTGGGAAGCCTTTTGTGGGCAACTGTGCAGGCATTGCATGAGAACATCCTGGGGTTCCTGTTGGAATCTTGACTTGCATGTCTGTGCAGCACAAAATTCAGCCATATACCATCTTCCCCACTCAGCAAACACCCCATGCTCTCTCTTTGTTCCCTTCGGAACAATCACAACCCTTCTTTCTGATCCTGTATTGGGTTTTAGGTATTTTGTTTGTTTGTTTCTATTGCTGTGATGAGATACTGGACAAAAGCAACTTTAAAAAAAGAGGGGTTAATTTTGGCTTAGAGTTGAGAGTACATTCCATTGTGATAAGAAGACATACTAGCAGGAGCTTGTGCCAGCTACTTGCACCAATTACCTGGGAAGCTTTAGCCTGGATATTTGAGTTTAAAAGCTTCCTATCTAGCCTTCTGCTCTGGTACTGGAGTTGCAGGGGACACTGAGGCCATTTATCAGGGGCCTGATGCTACTGAGACATCCTTGCAGTGAAGTTCCCTGAATTATACATGATTCAAGAATGCTGGGAGATTCAGAAGCTTAAATTTGAAATTTCTAAGGATTTAAAAGAAAGAAGTTATTTGTATTAGTCATACTTTTTCTTTATTATGGCTTCATCATAAAGCAGGACAAGGTGACTGTCATAATCAGCTCCCGTTTTTCTTTTTGCTCTGCCCAGAGCCCTACCTCATGCACGGTGATGGTCTCACAGTTAGGGTGGGTTGTCTCGCTTCCATAAACCAAGTCTAGAAATTCCACCTCAGACTCAGGGCCCAAATCATAGTTCCTTTTTAAAAAAAACTACTTCCCTTTTCTTAAATCATGCTTAGCATTTTATAAAGAAGACGTTATGTTGCATATAAAATTATGACTGCAATTGAAAGTGAAGCTGAGATCGCAGCCAATGATTTAGAAAGAATTCTGCAAGAGCTCAGAGGAGTTTCTGACGGAACTTTCTTAGGGGGTTCTCTGCTAGGTCAAAATGCCTTTCACCAAAATGGCGACTTCATGGTCATGAGCTTTCTAGAGGACTGCTCCCTTCTCTTTATACCTCTACAAGACTACAAGATGATAAAAGTTCTCACAGAAACCAGGCATGGCGAGGCATGTTTATAATCCCAGCACCTAGAGACTGAACCAAGGGGTTGTGAGTTCAAAGCCAGCCTAGGCATAGTGAGAGCTTGAAACAAAATAAAGCCCGTTCTTAAAGCAGCCCCCTCCCCACCAAAAATAAAAATAGAATCACTCTAGAATATAGCGGTTTTACATCTGAGTGCAGACTCAAAGGGTTTGGAAGCAGGAGCGTACACACCCAGTGTTGTTCATCATAGCCAAAAGGTAGAAGCTACTATCCAATGTTATCATCATAGCCAAAAGGTGGAAGCTCCGTGTATATCCATCACTGGGTTACTAGATAAACAAATGAAGTGTCTCCATACAACAAAATAGTACTGGGGAAAGGGTTATGTGAAGGTATGTGTGCTGCAACATGGATAATATAGAAAACATTGTGCTAAGTGAATTATGCACAGCACAGGATGGTAGCTGCCCAGGGGCTAGTGGAAAGGAGAGATGCAAAGTTTTTATTTGAATGTCAGCTTTGCAATGTGAAAAGAGTTCATTTGAATAGATGCAAATGTACCTGGGTCGTTGGTGATGTGAATGTACTTGAGTCCTAAAATGGTAAATCTTTATATGTATATGTATTTTCATATGTATTTATATATATATATATATATATATACATATATATATATATATATATACACACACACACACATAGGCACACATAATCATACGTACCATGGTTTTTAAAATTGGTGTGTAATGGGGAAAGTACCCTCTATATAATGATGGAGACATAAATTTGTGTTTTTTAGAAAAAGATCATTGATTTGGGGGTCAGAGGGCTGGATAGATGACCCAGCATTTAGGATCACTTACTGCTCTTGCAGAGGGTTTGATATGAGGCCTTACAACCGTCTATAATTCCAGTTTTAGGGTACCCAACACTTTTATAACCCCTGTGGCTCCTGCAAAGACGTGATTCACATTACATACAAGGCACTCAGGCACACACACACACACACACACACACACTAGAGTAAACTTGTTTTCAAAAAAAAAGATAATTTAAATAAAGCCATAGGACCTGGGAGAAGTTGAGTAGGGATGAATAGCACAACAATACACTGTGTAAAATTCTTAACAACTAATAGGGCAGTGGCAAAAAAGCTATAATCAATGACTAGATGGTAACAAGATGTTTGCTTGGTTTTGATTGAATTGAGTGGGAAAGTGTCTTTCAATACTGAGAGGGTTCAGACTTCGGATCACCTTAGTTTGTAAGATGCATGGGAAAAGCTCTCCCTTTACCAGGATGTTTTTCTCAAGTACTCCCTTTAGTGATGTAAAGTAGATGCCTCCTCAGGAGTCCTGGGGAACTGGAAGGGCACTGTGATAGCTTGAACACGGAACAGGAAGGGCACTGTGATAGCTTGAACACGGATGTATGAGGAAGAAAGAAAAAACTTGTAAATAATTATGTCTGGTTATGCTTAATAAATAAAAAGAATCTTGGTTTAGTTTTGTTTTTGAATGTTTTTGAGGCCATTGTCTGGGTATCTCTATAAATAGGTGTCCAAAGTTGTGCCTCATACAAGCAAGCCCCACCCAATTAGTGATTCATTCGGTTGAATAAAGACCGTGGTACAGATAAGAAGAGAAGGAAAGGATCAGTTAAATTATTCAAGAGAAGAGAGAGACAGACAGAGAGACAGACAGACAGAGAGACAGACAGAGAGAGAGAGAAAGAGAGAGAGAAAAGAGACTGAAGGTGGATTAGAAAAAGGGAGGGAATATAACTCCACTCATTTTTAAGTTGAAAATTAAAATCTTTATTGTTATTTTTGATTAGGAAATTAATACTTAAGCGACTCAAACTATCAAACACATATAAGTTAGAAAGAAAGTGGCCATATCTCTCCGCCTTTTATAGTATTGCTGTTATATTCTTCCAGACCCTCTACCTGTGCATCAATATTAAAAAAATATTTATTTAATAAATTCACTTTAAAGATATTCTTTTGGAGCAGGGAATATATTTCTCTGGTAGAGTACTTGCCTAGCATGTCACCAGCAAAATAAATAATAAGATAAAATATTTCCCTTTCCTATGCTTGCACTAAGGCTTAAGTTGTTATGAGTTTTTATCCTATTATAACAGTAACATAATTTGTTTGAAGCATGACTTGCGGACATTTGCATTGTTTTCCCCTTCTGTTAATCATTTCCATGGTGACAACCCTTTAGTCTCTGCCCACTAACAAGAGATGGAGAGTCAAGGGATCTGAAAACATAGTCCTGTGGCATTTAGTACAGCACTAATTAACTAGGCTTAGCCTTTGGTCTGCTGGAAATCCACGTATAAATACAGACATGTGAGACGGTCCTGAACCTTATGTGTGTTCCTTCTGTTTAGAAATACCAGCGAAGGCTGAAGTGCAGCCTGTCTGCCGTCTTCCATTCAGCCATCATGTTGCAAGATGTCGGTGAGGCCATTCAGTTCGAAGTCAGCATCGGGAACTATGGCAACAAGTTTGATGCAACCTGTAACCCTTTGGCATCAACAACTCAATACAGCCGCGCAGTGTTTGATGGTAAGAGTGGTGTGAAGTTCTCTCCTGTTCGTGCTTACAGAGGGTCCATCTCAGCACAAGAGGCACACGCTGTATTTAGCTCTGATGGCTATTATCCCCAGCATCTCATTAGATAATGTAAGAAAGAGCATTGGACGTTAGGTACCCACAAGAGTCGTTACACCCATGGGCCAGTGTCCCAGGCTGGACACCAGAGTTCATGAAATTCCAAGGTGATGACCCCAGTAAATACCACACTCCCTCAAGCAGCTGTACCCCACCAAGTGCAAATCCCCTTTATATTCCTCAGTTGACAATGGTCGCACTCTGGCTCAGACACTGGAAAAGCCAGGCTTTTGATTCTTACTAGTAGTTACCCAGTTCTATTACCTAGTTCTCTTTTAGAAGATTTTTTTTTTCCTTTTTAATTGTGTGTGTATGTATCCGGCTCTATGCACATAAACAGTCCAACAGAATTGCTATATTTTTACCTAAATTTTTTTTGCCCATGCTGACTTAAAACATAAAAAGCCCTAGTAAGTGTGAAGTGTTTAGTCTTAATTGCAGAAAGTCTCTTGAGTAATGCGAAGCCCGTGCCAGCAGCCAAGGTATGCAAAGAACAGAGGATGGGGTGGGGTTGCTCTTCCAGCTAGAGCAATAATTTAAAAGAACAGTTTTCATAGAGAGACAGTGAGTCTAACCCCCAGTGCTCTCTGCTCTACCACGCCATATGATGTAACCGTCACCCGTGTTCAGCTGTATGGTCCTGAGCCACAAACAGATCCTGAGCCGGTTGCCCTCGGTTTGCTGGCGTTTTAGAACAATTTGCTAAACAGATGAATGGACCATCTATTCCTCTGTTGCTTGCCTGATTAAAACTGATGAGTCAGAATAGTTCCCCGGGTGAGACTCAGCAGTAGAGAACTGTCCTAGCTTGTATGAGGCCTTGGGTTTAATCTCCAGCTCCCCAAACAACAAACAAACCTTAGCCAAGACCATTCTCCAGGCCATTCATTAATGAGTAGCTCCATCAGCACATCTATGTAACAAATATGTTGTCCACTTCAAGCGTCCCTGTTTTCTGAATCCTGACTCTCCATATCAGGGAACTACTATTACTACTTACCTTGGGCCCACACAAAGCCCATCGTCACCCTGACTTCCTACTGGGAGGATATTAGTTACCGCCTGGACGCAGTGAATACTCTCCTAGTCATGGCAGAATGGCTGGTGAGTTATCTGTGCAGCATTTACTTTAAGCAGACAGTAAGGTAAACATGGGGTAATACACACCCTAGGCATCTGTAGTACCAGGTCTCCAACACACAGTGGTCAACAGTAGAGCAGATTACCAACAACGGAGGGAAATGGTACCCGTGCCTGTGCTTTCCCCCTGGCCATTCTACCCTTTACTAAGGAGTTACCTCTGTCCATCCCATAGACACAGCACCAGGACACCCACCCTCCAGCCTAAGAGGAGGAAAAAAACCGAGAATGTGACAAGAGTCTCTCTTTAGGAAACACCCAGATTTCTGCTCACTTTCCATTCACCAGAATTCCAGTTGTACAGCCACACCCACCACAAGGAAGTCTATCTTAGGTTTAAGTGAGTGCTTGCTTTCTGACTGTCAAAGAAGGGAGGATGCCACAGGGCAGAGGAAAGGGAACTGGTGTCAACATGATTTGCATATAAAGGGCACCTTGTTCCAATAGCCTGGTTTGCAATTTGTATTACTTTGCTCTATTACAGAGATAATTTCTGCTATGGGAAGGCCCACCAGTCTCTGCTCTTGCTTCAGACTGGGGGAACACTCCTTCTCTGAAGCCTGGAGGAGGTTTGGGGGGGGTGTTTCTCTGGTAGACCTGCTTAAGAACAGACAAGATGGTCTTCTTGACACTGGTAGGCTACAAGAGTGAGGAGAAAGGGCCACGTTTGAGACACTTCTACTTAATGTAAGATACTAAGCTATTTCTATAAATCCCACCCAGCATTAATATTAATTTAGAGTGCAAATGGGTGAGTGGGGAAGGAGTGTTTGGGCATAATCTATCCATCTCATATGTATGGAAATATCACATTAACCTCATTAATATGTGATTGAAATAAGTTAATAACAATATTGTTTCAGTTTACAGTATTTGATAAATGTTAGACCAAGATATATGAGAAAATATCTGATGAAAAATTCTATAGCAAACTAAAAATATTGCTTTTTGATATGCAGGCTGCTTTATATCAAAGATAGATAGATAGATAGATAGATAGATAGATAGATAGATAGATAGATAGAGATAGACAGAGATAGATTGATATAGATATAGATAGAGAGATAGATACATAGATAGATATAGATGTAGATGTAGATATAGATATAGATATATAAAACCATCTTTCTATACCACCAACATGGTGCATGTGAATGTCCTGGCTGATGCCCTCAAGAATAGCAACAAGGCATGTGCCAGGTCCTTAGTAGGTTCCAAAGCCATAGTCTGGTTTCGGCCTATGGCGAAGGATGTGGTTGCATGAGGGAACTGGAAATCACTGATGACCGCAGAGCTGAGAAGACAGCGGTCAGAAGACAGAACCTCACAGGCAGTGAGTGATCAGAGTGATCAGGCTCAATGGAACCTGCAGCTTCAATCCATCGCTTGGTTTCATTTGGCTGATAACCCCAGGGAGCATCACAGACCAAAGTCCTTACAAATAATAGGCCTCCACGTGTCGGGGGTGGGCGCACCAATACTCAAGGATGACTGGACATCAGTGTGATTTCCTGATTAGTAAAGATGGAATGGAGGCAATGGATAGATAGTCCTGTGACTAAGAGTGTTTGCTGCCTTTCCAGAGGACATGGGTTCTCTTCTTAGAACTTACAACCACCTGTAGCTCCCATTCCAAGGGATCTGTTGCCCATTTTTTGGCTTCCAAAAGCACCAGGCATATGTGTGGCACACAGACATACATGTTGGCAAAACACTTGTACCCATAAAATAAAAAAACGAAAAAAAATTAAATTTAAATATTTATCCATTTTAATTTATAAAAATTTTAAATTAATATTTGTAAAAATAAATAAAGCTGAAATTGAAATGCGGTATCATTTTTAGATTTATTTATTTATTTTATGTTTTTGAAGACACTGTCGATGTCTTCAGACATACCAGAAGAGGCATTAGATCCCCTTACAGATGGCTGTGAGCCACCATGTGGTTGCAGGGAATTGAACACAGGACCTCTGGAAGATCAGTCAGTGCTCTTAACCACTGAGCCATCTCTCCAGCCCAAAATACAATATTTTTTTATTAGTTTCCATTTTCCTTCCTCAAGGGAGTTGGTGGAGAATCAGACAACCTTCTAATTATGTTGGGGCCATTCTTCAGGGTTTTGTTTTTTTGGTTTATGCCCTGGTTCCCCTTATCCTCTTCTTCCACTGACCGAGTTGTCTGAGCTCAGGCTGGTCTTGACAAAGAGAGTGACTTCCCTGACCTTGGCTAGGCAGAGCAGGCACTCCCTTCCTCTCTTTGTTGGCAGATGCTCAGCTCTAGCACATCAGCATATGCTGGGCTTAGCTTGTACTTTCCCAGCTCCAGCCCTGAAATAACCATTTCTCTGAGATGCTGTGGTCATTTTAATAGGGAGTGACATTTGAAAAACAAGATCTGGGTACTAGAGTGCTCATGGTTACTATACTGTTGCTTATAGGCCTTGTGGCCAAGAAGTTCATGGTCACACTCATATGCATGGGCATATACATACATACACACAGATATATGTATAAACTTATTTCTATATCTGTTAAAATATTGAAGGCCAGAATGGTGCCTCCAATTTTAATCTACCACCAAGGACTTAGTCTATCTTTCCTTCAGTGAGATCCCAGTTTCTGCTATCCCAACTGTAATCATTCATTTGTTCAAACTTAAACTCCACACATCAGCCACTGTGAGCAAGTTCACAGTGATTCAAGTTTGATACTTTTGGATTTCCTTTGCCCTGAAACTAAGGACAAATAGCTAAAGTACTATTTTCATAGGTTACATGGGTTAGTTCAGCTGTCCATCTGAAATATAACTGAGCCCATACTATTTCCACGTATATCCTTTTGTGGGTTCCCTCACCTATTCCTGATGGTTTCTTTCTGTTTATTTTTGGAGTACATAAAATATTTACATAGTTCCAAAGGTCAAGAGACAGGATAAGGTTTTCGCTATTGCTTAAACTTATCAGTGTCGATTGCATTTTGAATAAAGGTAAATAGCACAAAGCTATGGTAAATATCACTGAGTGAGAAACAAAGCCCTCTGGCTTTCTGTAACTAAATCTTTTTATGTCCCTGACCCCATGCCCACCCTCTACCCTGCCTTGGAAATAACACTTTCTTGAGTATAATGGCAGAGTTATCAGTTCTCTCTCCTCTTTCTTAATTCTTCAGCAATCAAATATAGAGGGTGTAAAATCAGGGATCCAAGGTAAAATTCCTGCAAACCAGTTGGTGGAGGTGTGGCTGAAGCTGATAGATGAAGTCATAGAAGACATGAGGTACAGTAATCGGCCTCCTATCTCCTCATCTCAGCATGCCCTGAATTCTTAGACTGTAAGTGCTTCTCGAATCTTGTCAAGTTTTTTTTTTTTTTTTGGAAAGGAAAGGAAAGGAAAGGAAAGGAAAGGAAAGGAAAGGAAAGGAAAGGAAAGGAAAGGAAAA